>NC_060267.1:74406897-74577566 GCF_021613505.1 Equus quagga | reverse complement strand
CGCTCTCTCTCGCTCTCTCTCGCTCTCTCTCGCTCTCTCTCGCTCTCGCTCTCTCTCTCTCTCACATTTTCTTTCCATAGCCCAAGGGGCCATCTTGGAGCGTACCTCCTTGGAAACAAGAATCCTACTTTGGAGAAGACTGTTTGGACTTATGTAATACAACTGACCTAGCCCCTTGTTATAAATTCCTTGAAATGTTTATCATGACAATAAAACAATATGCATTAAGTCACACATACAAACTCACAGAGCAATGTGCTCAGCACACAATGGAGCTCCATGACTACTTCACGTACCCTTACTGAACAAACCTATTTTAAGCCCCAAATGTACCCTAGGCAGGATCCTGTGCACTGGCAATACGACGACGACAGGCGAACTCCTTCCTGTCACGGAGCTGTGGCTAACGGGAGAGTTGCACAAGTACAGAAGCTTTCTCCTTACAAAACTCTTGTAGATGTCAACAAAGCTATGCTCTGGAGCAAGAATGTATTAACCTTGCCTGCCACACACAGAAATGATGCCTGCAGGTGCCTCAGCCATGCTGGTGTGTTGCAAACCAATCTACAGCTGTATATTTCAAAATGTGATCATCAGCCCATTTACCTGGTATCTCAAAAGTGGCCTGAGTGGCGGAGTCCTCCAAGTGGACCAGTTTTATGAGTGGCTCTGACAGGGTCCTACAAGGTTCACTGCTTTCAAACCAGTTTTCATCCTCGTGTCTCAGGTCAGGGTTTCTGCATTACCTAGGCAGCATGAACTTGAACTTGTTGCACCCACACATTGCACGGGATTTTTCATGGTCATGGATGCCCTTTTCCACCCTCAGCCTGGACCAGGTAACTTGCTTTCTTTTAGGATCCTGGGTTCAGCACCTTCTCAGTTTCAGGTTCTATACTGGGAATCCAGTTCTACCTTCCTATCATGCATTTGGCTTACAGCGTTGACCATTTTGGGAGCGGGGGGTTCTTTTCATCAATGCATAACATAGACGTAGTAAAGTCATATATAAATACACAGCTCAATGAATTTTCTCAAACTGAAAACCCATGTAACCAGGACCCAGATCAAGAAACAGAGTATTTCCAGAACCCCACACGCCCCTGCTTACTCCTCTCCCTTAAGGATAACACTATCCTAACTTCTAACACCATAGGCTGACTTTGCTGGTTTTAAAATTTTATCTAAATGGAATCCCATAGGGTGGACTCTTTTGTGTCTGGCTTCATTTCCTCACGTCACGTTTGTGAGAGGCATCCTTGCTGTTCCATTTAGTTACAGTTCACTCACTCTCACTACACACAGTACTCCTTGTATTAATATACCACATTTTATTTATCTACTCTCTGTTAATGGACTTTTGGGTTGTTTCCAGTTTTTGGCTATTACAAATAGCCTGCAGCTTTGTCTCTGTCCTTACATAAGTGTCAAAACCCTTGGCTTCTCCCCTCCCATCCATCAGGATCTCAACTTTTGGACAAGATGAAGAAACAAGGGCTGGATTTACTCTCTCACCTGAAACAATTAAAAAAAAATCAGAGAAAATATCAGAAACAAGGATTTTTAGGATACTGGACATCAGGTAAAGAAGGACAGTGATTCCTGAGACATGGAAAACAAATGAGGTGAGTCCTCTAATCGCCCCAGCTTACCGCTTTGAGACAATTCCCAGGCCAGGAGACTAGTGTTTTGCAACATTTAGTATACAGAATGCCAGCAGGTAGAAATCACAACTCAGTGGACCAGCTGCAGAGCCTACGAGTCTGCATTTTTATAAGCATGTCAAATGATTCTGATGTAGGCTAGCAGTGAACCACACTTGAAGACAGGTTACAGAAGACCGTGAACTCTCCGGGGTCCAGCAAAACAATGATACAGAGTATGTTCCCAATTTTTTAAAATGTTGAATAAATGAAGAGTAAATAAACAGCTACATAGAGCGCGGAAGGAAGAGGAGTCTAGAGATAAAAATATAGGAGCCATCCACAGTTTGGTAAACATACATAAGCTCTCCATTAGGTAGAGCATGCCATTAGCAGGTGGCCACAAACCAATATAACCTATGTTAGAGAACCAGTAATGCATGAAGGAGACTAAGAGTGAGTGACCAGAGAAGGAGAAAGATAGCCAGGAAGAGAGGAAAGTCACAGAAGGGTTGGTCTGGCTCGGCTGTTTTCTTTTTGGAAGGGTTTAAGAAAGAACAACATTGAATGCTGCCGAGAGGTTAAGACAAGAACTGAAACATCCACTAGATAGGGTGGACACCGGTGACCTCAGAGCACTTTGGGCAGATAGACAGGTTAAGAAGCAAATGAACGGGAGGTGAGGCATGATAACAGTGAACAAACACTAGTTTCTCTTGAAATCTGACAGTGAGTCAAAGGGCTAAAGAGTAACTAGCTGAAGAAGAGTTTTTCAGTTTAATTTTTAATACGTGAATATATGTGGTAAGGGGGAAAAGCTAGTCAAGGGGTAAAGAGAGAGAAAATAAAAAATAATTAATGGCATGATAGGATCCACAGGGTAAAGCAGGAGTTAAGGTAATCCGACAAGAATGAGGATAGAAGGGCAAAGATTAAGAAGAGCTTCTGTCAGTAACGGATGACAGGGCTAAATATAGAAACAAAGCATTGCCAGACAGCACTGGACGCTCAGCTGAGACCTGAGACTATGAATGTGTCGTAGTAATAATCCACGTGGCTGTGTCTTACCCGCTGCGGGATTTTGAAAGTTGAGAAGCTATAAATTATGAGATGGATTCAGGATAACAGGGCAGACCGACATGAGGGAAGACAAGGGGCAAGATAATGAAGTGATGAATTGTGAGTTCTGGGCTAGACGGAGAATTAAATAAAGCCAAGAGGTAGCAGGTAGAGGCCACAACTGCTGATAAATAGCCTAGGGTAGTTGTTCTCAATCTTGACTGCACAGGGAAATTACCTGGGGAGTCAAAAAAAAAAAAAATCCTGGGACCAAGTGGTTATGTTTGTGCACTCCACTTCGGCGGCCCAGGGTCTCACCGGTTCGGATCTGGGATGCCGACATGGCACTGCTCGTCAGGCCATGCTGAGGCGGCGTCCCACATGCCACAACTAGAAGGACCCACAACTAAAAATATACAACTGTGTACTGGGGGCTTTGGGGAGAAGAAGAAAAAAAAGGTTGGCAACAGATGTTAGCTCAGCTGCCAATCTTTAGGGGAAAAAAAAAATCCTGATGCCCAAGCCAATTAAGTCAGAATCTCTAGGGCCGAGACCCAGACAGCAGTATTTTTTTTTTCTTAAGCCCTCCTGGTGACTCCAAAGTGCCGTCAAAGTTGAGAACCACGGACCAAGGCAGACTAGACTGTGCAAGAATAGAAGAGGGCTGAGGTGCAAAGTCTTAGCAAGATCAGCAGTTATGGGATGGATAGAAAACGAGGAGCCTGTGAAGGAGCGATACAAGTTTCGTGAGAACCGGGGAGAGCTGTAGAAGAGAAGGAGGAGGGGCTTTCTCCACAGTAATCTAAATGTTGCCAATTATCAGAAACTTCAGATGTATAGCAACTGGAGAAATTCCCATGCAGATACCCTATCCTTATGAATTACTTCTGGGGTTATTTTTAGGTTGTTACTGGCAGTCTACACATACTGGATTGAGAGCCTGGGCTGGAGCAGGCTGCCCGATTGCTACGCCAGCTTCACAGCTGCATATCCTTGGGCAAGTTACTACTTTATCGCAAGGTTTTTAAAAAAACTGTGGATAACAGTGCCTACCTCATAAAGTAATTGTGAGAAACAGATGAGATTAAGCCACAAAGTAAACATTCAATGACAGCTATTATTGGCAATTAAAAAAACAAACAAACATCTGCTAATTTTAACATTTTCCACCAAATATAACTTCTCAGAATTACCATAGTTTTAATAAGAGACTTAGAGATGTCAAACATTGATGAGACATACATCAAAATGGAAAGACTGGAAATTCATATATTTAAAGATTCATATATATTTAAATATTAGGCCATTATGTTGCCTTTTTAAAAAAACACAAAACCAACTGGTGCATGTTAAGAAAGATGAAAAGGAGAAGGAGAATCATCAAAAGCCCCAAATCATGGTAAAAAGAATAAGTCAAAACACGGCATAAAACACATTTAATGCACAGTTCAAATTATATCCAATATTTATGCTAAAATTATATTCAAAGTTAAAATTACACCCAATATTTAGGAACCAATTTAAGGTTCTATCAACATCACCCAAAATTGTAAAAACAGTGCAAGAATAAGAAGTATGAGAGAGGAACATTAAATATCACAAGTTATTATCTACTGAAAAGGGCCTGTTACTGTTTTTCAGCTGAACGCTCCTTTCAAACTATTAGATGGGTTCTCAGTGGGGCAGAGGTGCTGCATAGTCTTGATTCTCTTAGTTCCTCTGTCCTCAGAGCCCAACTCAAAATGTTGGATTCATAGCCACAAGAATGCCCACTGGCTCGGCACTGCTGGAGCGAGAGGTTGCCGCCTTCAGAGCAGAGGGGCAAAGGAAGATAATTTCCACACTGCAGCAAATACAATGTACAAAGTAACTATTGGTTACTATGTAATCCAAGCAACGAGAACTTCTACTATGAAGATGCTTTGAGGGGTTCTGTTGACCATTAAATCACCACGCCTAGCACAGTCCCCAGAGCAAAGACTGCAAGACAGCCTTCCTACCCGGCTCCCTCCCTCAACCCTGACCACCCAGAGGGCTCTCAATCAGAGGCAGCAAGTCTCAGGCATCAGGACCAGCCAAGCCAAAATTTGGCATTACAATCTTCTTAGTTCTCTTGAAATAGAATCTCCCCTCCTAACATGTACATCATTTAATATTAAGAAATTTGATTTTATTACATTTTCAGGAATGCATTGGGGATAAAAGGAGTGGATCTCTTACATGCTAGTTAATGAGTTTAATTTGTTTCATTTTTAAATAATAAAATGATCCCGAAACATAAGTGAGCAATTTTGGGGAGATAAAAAGCACAGTAAATTTCCAATAGGTGTCATTTTCCTGAAGAATTATTTCTAAATTAAATTTTAAGTCAGGAGCTAGAGTAAAAAAAAAAGTCACATTTACATACTTAAGGCATGGCACTCTCAAGGGCAGGCAGGAGGTGCCCACAGAGAGCTGGTGCAGGGCTGTGCCAACCAGTGGCAGGAACGAGGAACAGGGGTGCAGGTACCATCGGGGATGCTTTCTCAGAGTTAACTTCAGTCCAAAAGCTTGCGAAGGGTGAATTACAGGCAAACGAGAGAGGCCTTCCGGGCCCTGCTTTCCGTTGTGAGCTAGAAGAACATCTATCTAGACACAGAACACTTCAAAGAGCTCCAAGCGATGGGAAGAAACATTCAGGAATTCTGCTGGACTTTACAGCTTCTTAAGTTTGATGACTCCCAACTGCCTCTCTGCACAAAGGTTTTCAACTTGGAGCCTAATTTTTCCCAGGTGATTTTTATGTCATAACGTCTCAGTCTCTAAAACTGTTACTGTCTTTGTCATCATTTTAGCTTACTGTTTTCACCTCCTAATCTTTTCGTCCCCTCTCTCTCTCTCTCACCCACTCACTCACCAGTTTATTTAATGGCTTGTGCCATTTTTAAATGATTGATTTTACAATGTTGTATTCAAATTGAGTTTTGGGCAGAAGGAAAGCCTGGTGTGAAGGGAAACTGCCTGGAGAGAGGGCGGGCTGTGCTCTTCCCCTTTAGCCCGCCAGCAGCAGCCTTTGCAGCGACCACCTCCCAGAAGTCAGGCACAAAAATCCCGCTCAAGGCCTCGAAGGGAGAGTACAGATTCCTTGAGGGCAAAGTTCACCTTGCTTAACAGCCCCAGGATGTGCAGTTGTTACAGTTCTGCTGTGTGATTCAGTTGAACCAATTTATCTGACTCTAGGAATTTATCTCCTCTGCTCCGCACCATCAAGCTTGTTAATATTTCACGTAAAATTATGTTGATGGCTATATCAGCAGGTCCTCTATTTCACAAAGTCCATGAAGGCAATTTTCAACGATTTAAGGGCTCCTGTTGCTGTTGCCACTTATGATTGTGCCCGGGAAGGCTGTTACTGTGGGTTTATGGTCAGTATGTGTCATGACTAATGTTACTTCCAGATGGCACTTATCTTTCCAAAATGGTACTGCATCAAAATGGACTTCATCAGCAACACAAGGCTCACTAATCCTTGGGTGACAACAGAGTTAGCCCTAATGTATGGGAAATGGATACAGTACTGAATTTTGCTAACAGCAACGAAGTAAGGCACCCAGCAGAAGATGTGGTCCCAGCAGACAGTGCTCAGAAACACAAGAGACCCTCAGATATACCATAAACTCAAAATCCACTCTTTTCACATCAAAAGAAAACTAATGGGATTGTCCCTCTCCTCTTCTACACAGTTCCCTAAAGTTACACTTTTAAAGCTGAACATAATGTTTAAACTATTTTGTGTATAAAATAAAATTCTGTGGATGGGGGGAAAAGTGGGGGCAACACTTGTTATGATCTGCATGTCAACCAAGATGGACAGCCCTCAGCTGATCATTCTCCAAAGGACAGATCTAAGTGTAAAGATTATTGATGGCAAGACAGGCATTCCCCTTGTAAAAACCTTGGGAAGAAAAGTCAGATCTAACAAAAAATTTGTAGGTAAACATGTTACTGATAGGGCCCTGTGTCTATTTTAACTTGCGATTAGTTAGACATAGTGAGATAAACATTCCATGTGATCCAATTAATTTTATTGAAGTCCATGGCCACCGTAAGCGCCCCAAATTCTGACCATCTACCTCACATCACAATGGCCAAATGACAGTGAATTAATGAATGAGAAAAAACCCACCATTACTGCTGGAAAAAATTCAAAGATCATTCAGTCAACAAGCAATAACTGAGTGCCAAGTAGACACTGGAGATAAAATAGTAAATAAGACACTCTCCCTACCCTCAAAAGCTTGTAATCTAATTGAGGAAAGAAACAACTGAACATTTACAATTTGGCTGGGTAAATTCAGATACTATGGCAGGACATAAGAGGGAGTGCCTAACCCAGTAAGGAGCTAAAGTCTACAATGATTTGAATGAGTAGGAGTTAGTTAAACAAAAAGAAGGAAGGAAGGAAGGGAAAGAGGAATGGAAGAAAGAAAGGAAGGAAAGAACTCTAAAGAGAGTACATTGCATATTCAGAGGAATGCTAGTAATTCAATGTTGCTGGAGAAATAGGCACAAGGGGATGGCTCAGCTCCAAATGAACTATATGTCTTGTTAAGGAGTTTGAATCTTAACCTGAAGGCAATGGAGAACCAGAGTAAGATTTTAAGCACATGATCTAAGACTAGTGCTGCGGGACGATAAGGCTACAATACAAAGAATAAAGTAGACAAGGAGCAAGGCTGTAGGCAGAGATACCAGAGCGCAGAGATAGTTTCGATAATCTATGGTAGAGATAATGTGTACTCAACTAATGATATAGGAAAAGGGGGGGGCAGGGCGAATCAACAGAACCATCACTGAATATTAACAATGAATTACAATGTCCATTTTGCTTCTTAAAGTTATCACACTATAGTTCAGTTCTGTATCTTCCCAGGCTCAATTGCCTCGTTCATGCATCCAAAAGTGGTCCTGGCAGCAGTGATCCTGATGGATCAAAGCTGGACCAAAGTCCAAGGGCATCCTCAGGACTTTGAATGCACCCAGAAAAGCAGCTCTCAATTTACATTCCACTAAGGCTCAGAACACCAACGTACTGACGAACTTAAGGCAAGAAATCACACTATCCAAAAATAATATTTTAAATGCCAAAATTTACACTAAAAACACAATTACTTTCTGAGGGGCAGTTTGTCACAGTTATCCGGATACAATGAATATTTAAATTCCATTCAAAAGCTATGCAGCAGGTATAAAAGTCGCTATACTAGAAAAGTTAGAAAAAGCAGAATTAACTTGAAAAAAAAATGTCCCGGAGAAGGACCTCTGCTTTACCTAAAAAAAAAAAAAAAAAAAAAAAAACCTAGCACTAAAGAATAGGACATTATGTACAGAGGAGAAAAAATGATAATCCGCGGAGGGGGAGGAATGGAGAAAAGAGAGAAGAGAAAAAGAAGGGAGATGGAGGAGAGAAAGGCAAGGTGTCTTGCTTAGACACCCTTAATATCCAGCAATACGGCTCTCAAGGGCTAAAAAAGGGAAGAAAACAATTGGTTCCAGACTTTTATATGATTTTACCACAGCCCCCAAACTATCAAACCACATTGGCTCTCAAAAAAGGTGTCGGGGGGGGGACCCCATAAAGATCACTTAACAACTCTGCCTACAGAAGCTATAATCATTAATTATTTTTAGACAATAAAAAGTCTTGGGAATAAGAGCTTTGAATTTCAAATGCTCTAATCTGAATGTTATCTTTAACATTATAGGCAGAAATCCCACAAACGTGTGCCATCTAAAAATACATGAGAAAATGACTAAGCATCAGTTCAATATTAAAATTGGAAAGAGCAAAGCACTAGGTAGAGATATCAATGAGTAGAGATAGCTCCAAAATACTGAAAATACTAATGGTTTTCTAGTTTATAAATTACCTCAATTTTTTTATTGCAAGGTTATAGGAATGGTAAGACATTTGTGAAATCAGAACAAATAATTTCATTGAATGAGAACTGTTCACTGCATTAATCACATTTAGCTCCTTTTTTTAACACAAGCCAATACTTAGCAGTTTATCTCATTTTAAGAATATACAATAGAACATCAGATCTAAATTAACTAGATACCTTTACACACGATATTTAATTAAAAAAAAATAACCAACTGGTTTAAAAAAAAGTTTTACAGTTTTTCTCAGCAATTTTACTACAATATCTGTATTACTTAAACACTTTCGACAATTAGGAGCTCAGAGATTATGCTCCTTAATTTGACAACCAGATATGGAGCCATGTAAAATTTTCCTCTTGTTTTTTTTTTTTTTTTTTTTTTTGAGGAAGATTAGCCCTGAGCTAACTTCTGCCCATCCTCCTCTTTTTGCTGAGGAAGGCTGGCCCTGAGCTAACATCCATGCCCATCTTCCTCCACTTTATATATGGGATGCCTACCACAGCATGGCTTGTCAAGCGGTGCCGTGTTCACACCTGGGATCAGAACCAGCAAACCCCAGGCTACTGAAGTGGGACGGGTGCACTTAACCGCTGTGCCACCAGGCCTCCCCCAGAGCCATGTAAATTTTTGACAATACTCTCCGTCTCCACCAGTTGCAAACTCTAGGTTTTAGAAGGTGAGTATCAATATCAGCTTATTTTAATTTATTTATACTTTATCTTATTTCAAAAAGGGTTTGAGAGGACATAGAACATGTTTTCAAAACTATATTCTTCAACAAAATACAGAACGTTTAGCACAGTATTTTAACCAAAATACTGTTGCCAATGTTTGTTAACCTTGCTTGCCAAAATGTTGAGGTATCAAATTTGCAATTTTACTAAATACACTAGAGAGAGGGAGATGAAAACAAAAACCTTCGTTCTCTGCTTGAAAACAACTCATATTAAACTGGGAATTAATTTTTACTTCAATAAGAAAGTAATCAAATCAAACATGTAAATAATTTTGCAGGTGGGACCACAAGAAAGGAACTTATCAAAAAAAGGGTAAGATTTAATTTATACATAAATTAAGCTGTTGATTATTTACTTTGCGTTTGGTTATCCGTTTCAGAAAGGTATTCACAAGGTTCCTTTAATTAGCTAGTCATTATAATCTGTTTTAAACTAACTGTATATTCTTTATTCTATTTTCACATAACTTTCCAGGATCTTGTTACTGTGAATAAAAAAGGTAACTTTGTGAGGCATTAGAAAATAAATACAAAGCCTCTCTACAGTATTTCAACTAAGCTGAATGGTTGCACTATTCTCAAAAACTAAAAATATTTTAAGAAAACTTTGCTCTTTATCATTAAGCACAAAATAAATAATTTAATTGTGGAGTTGTCTCAAGTCTAAGAGTCTAAACACTCCTAGGTGGTTACTCGGAATATTAGGCTACATCGCTAGTGTTAATTAAAGAAGCGTGACTTTATCATTAAAGAAGCGTGACTTTATCATTATGTATATAAAATAGAGGGAAGGGGATATATCATGGTCCTATGTTGAAAGAAGTCAATTTCCTCCAAACTGAGCTGTAAATTTAACAATTCCAATGAAAAAAACAACAAAATTACTTAGAGACTGAGAAGAAAAAAGATTGTAAAGTTCATCTTTAAGCAAAAACGTGTAAAAAGCCAAAAAAGTTTGCAAAAGAATAAGGAGGGGCTTGCCTCACCAATAATAAGGTAATAAAGATAGTAAGACTTCATTAATTGAAACAGTGGATAATGGAACAAGAACCAATAGATCAATGAAACAGCAGTGGGAGCCCTGAAACACACCCAAGTGTACAGAAGAATTTAGTCTATAATAAAGAGAGTATTTCAAAACTGTGGAATAATCAAACAATCATTCAATAAATAATTTTGGGACAAATGGCTAAATATTTAAGTGAACCTAAAATTAAAGTTCTAGATCTTGCCATATAACAAAGTAAAATATTGAGTACAGTAAAGGGTAAAGTGTAAAATATAAAAAGAAAACTCAAAATACTAAAAGAAAACAGATACTAACTATATAATAATTGGGAGGAATTGATAAGATATAAAAATTACACCAGAGACACAAAACATAAAAAAAAAAAAGATGATTTGACTATCTAAAACACACAGGCACACACACTTTTCTCCATCTTAAATATATATACAAAGTTGAAAGACAAAAAACAAGCTGGAAAAAAATTGCAACATATCACAGAAAAAGAATTATATCAAAAAGACTAATGCAGCAATAGATTGCAGCACAGGCAAAGAATTATGAGTATGTAATTTACAACTAAACGTAACTAGCATGTAAATATATGAAAAGTGTTCAATGAACTGGTAATTAAAGGAATGAAAATAAAAAACAGAAAACAGCAAAAAGCCTGATACTTAGTAAGGGGAAATGGGGACCATCACACAATGTTAACAGGACTACAAATAGACTCAACCTTCCTATAGGGCTACAAAGTATCAAAGTTGAAAATGTGCTCCACTTTTGGCCCAATAATTCCTCTTTCAGAAATGTAAACTAAAGAGATCATCTCTCAAAGATGTATGCATATGAATTCATCACAGCGTTGTTTGTAATCTTGATAAACTGGCAACAATCTAAATGCCCATCAGTAATAACAATACATATTAGTACCTCATAAATGAAAATGCCATGCATCTATTAAAAATGCTGCATAGATCATATATTTACTGACATGAAAGAAATGGTCATGACATTTTACATGGAAACTACATGTGAGCAGGCGCCCTGGATGTCTTATTCTTCAATCTTATTTCCAGCACCTAGAACAGTGCCTTGTACAAAAGAGCGTCCCACAAAGCATTTATTAAATAGAAGCACTTTCAAGGCAGGTTACAGAACAATAATCATAATATGGTCCCTTTCTCTCTCCCTCCGTGTCTCCCTCTCTCACATACAGTTACTTACACACACAGAAATATAATTGGAAGGATAGGTAAGAGACCTTTGGTGTGCCATCTTTAACTTTCTTCTTCATTCTTTTCTGTATTGTCTAAATTCCTAATATCATAAGCATTTTTTATTTTTATGATTGGAAAAAGTAACAAAATTGTTTTTTAAGAAACTCATATATTTAAAAGAACTCCAGAATGTGTTCATTGGCTACAGCTCACAAACTCCAAATACTAAAATCAGTAACATCCAAGTGGTATCTCTTCCTTACCTTCAAAGAAATATCAGTATCTTATACACTGTAGCATCTTTCTCCAGTACCAGGAAACGCCACGCTACACTAACAAAATACAGCATTTGCAAAAGGGAAAGCACATTTTTGTATAGTAGTAAGGAAAAAACCCCTAAAACTAATTTCTTAGAAGTCCTCCCCGCTCCTCTAGTAACATATATCCTATTCTAGTTGGTAGTAAAGATTGCTGTGCAGAGTCATTTTTTTTTTTTTTCAGGCCAAAAAGCCAGTGAATCCCTATCAGTAACGTGCTCTACGCAATTCTTTCATTTCTTTACTGAAGGCTCATTTCATTTGAAAGACGTTTAAACAATTGAAATATCAAAATTAATCACATGCTCCTTGTCCCTATTCCTCCTATCACCCTGTTTTATTTTATTCCTAGGCTTTATCACTACCGGAAATAACCTTATTCGGATTTTTATTATCTGTCTCTCCCTTCTGGAATGTAAGCTCTATGAGGGCAGTAATTCTGTCCTGCTCATCACTGTCCCCAGTGAATGGCATCTAGTAGGCCTCAAGAATAAATAATGAAAAGATGTGTATGTGTTGGGGAGGGTACAAATCTAAACAAGACAATAAATAAGGAATTGGAAAACAGGAAAGCAAATCATACTGAAATGTACAAGCTGACATGACTCAAGGCTATAACGCCAGCTCGGAGGTTTGGTGGACATTTTTCAAGGTGGACAGGTGTTTAACCCCTATCTAAGGGCAGAGAGCTCTTCCAGGAAGAAGAAAACCCACAGGGAGGTCTCCAGGTAGCTGTGTGCAGCTCCCAGAAGAATGGAAACGATCATCACCATAATAGAAATGTGGCCCAGGTGGAGAGGAAAAAACAATACACCATACATCTTGGCCCAGATGAAAAAAATCACAGGAATCCCCAACACAATCAAACCAAGCAAGCAGCCTTCCGACCGACGCGTAAGAAGAGCAGTCTCCGTTGCCCTGGCTGTGCAGTCGCCTGCAGCCGCGCGACCCCCTCACTCGCCACTTTCCTTCCCAAAGACCCCCGGCCCCGGCTGGTCCAAGGGGACAGGGAATGCGGGGAACAGTCTGAGAATTAGCTTTCTCCACCCCCACCCGAGCTCAATCCCTTCCAAAGCGCAATGCCTCCCACCCTCGCCTGTCCCCGAGGCCCCGATCCTCGCCACGGGCTCCTCCAGCTGCCCCTCACTCACGTGTAGATGATGGCCATGAAATGCATCAGCCACAGCACCAAGAAGAGGACGAACCCGAAGATGGCCATTCCCTCCAGGGCCAGGTCCAGCAGCGCCATCCCCCGGCCCGGCCCGGCCCGCTCCAGCCGCCGCCGCGGACAGCGCTCCCGCAGGAGGAGGACAGGGTGGGCGCCCGGCGCGGGGGCGCAGGAGCCGAGAGGAAGGTGGGGAGAGGAAGGGCCGGAGGGGGGTGGGGACGGAAGGGGCGGGCAGGGCCTGCGCGCCCCCGCCCGCGCGCTACCCTGGGCGCGCTCGCGGCTGCAGACGCTGCGGCGACCGCGCTCCGTGGTCAGGCCGGCCGTGGCCCCGCGCCCCGGCTCCTCTCCACACCGTCGCGGCCGCGGCCGGCCCCTGCGCGCCTGCGCACCCGCTGCCGCCGCCCCTCCGCCTCGCCGCCGGGCTCCGGGCTGCGCAGCTCCAGACCCTTCGCCGCCGCCGCAGCTCCGCGCACTAATCGAAACCGGCGGCTGGCGCCCCGACTCCCCGGCGCGCCCCGCCCCGCCCTCCGGAACCGCAGCGCCCGCCCTCCGAGGGGCGGGGCGCGCCGCTCCCGCCCGCCCAGCCTGTCGCCCGCGCGCCCGTTGCGTCACGGTCGCGAGCCCGCCCGGGGCAGGCGTCTCCCGATGGACGCGAGTCGGGCTTTCTCGCGGGCTGGGGTCTCCCCGGCCGCCGCCCACCTCTCCGCGTCGGGCGGAGGCGTCCCGGGCAGCCAGCCGTGGAGCCCTGGGCCGGCCTCCCTCGGCGGCG
This sequence comes from Equus quagga, assembly GCF_021613505.1. Classification (NCBI taxonomy): domain Eukaryota; kingdom Metazoa; phylum Chordata; class Mammalia; order Perissodactyla; family Equidae; genus Equus; species Equus quagga. The sequence continues at coordinate 74,563,723 of NC_060267.1, read as the reverse complement.
GCGGTGGCGCGTGCCCCCGTGTCCGGCTCGGAGGCGGTTTCCCCCTCTCCGGCTGCGGTGTTCCAGGGCGCCCCAGAAAGAGACGCGAGGTTCCAGGCGGCCTCCCGACTTGTCTCGCAATCCAACTTCCAGCGCTGCGTTGGCAGCCTCCCCGCCGGCACCGCTCGGGGCGGCTCGGGCCCTCCTCCAGGCCACGTTCCTGGGCGCGAGGATGTCCCGTTGCCTTCCTCCCTCGCCGCTTTTAATGCTGTGGACTTGGGGATCACAACGGACCCCAGAGGAAAATAATCTCCTTGTGTCTCACAGATCTCTAAGCACCTCACAGACAGCGTGTAATTTGAAAGACATTCTCAAGCTCAGAATGTAAAGAATCAGTTGATATTGAAGTCCCCTAAGACTACTGTCCGATCGGTCGCCGTAGGTGGCTACCGAGCGCTTGAAATGTGGCTAGTACCTGTCGAGAGTGCTGTGAGTGTAAACCATACGCCGGATGTCGAAGACCACCTCATTAACAAATTTTACATTGATTACATGTTGAAACAATATTTTTGATATATTGGGTTAAATGTTATTAAATTAATTTCACTGTTTTTGTTGTGGCTTTACTTTTTAAATGTGAAAAAAAAATTTAAAATACACGTGTGGATAGCGCTGCTCCATAATAGAAAAAAGTGGCACTGTGGATAGCAAGGTAATTTAGTGTTTCTCTTAATTTTAAGTCGGTCCAGGGAGATATTTTAATCTAGTACTAAATGTTTCTGTTTGTTTCTTTAGCTTAGATGAGTTTACATTGTTTCTCGATTGTTTTATGTTTAGACAATGTTTATTATTTCAAGTAGTTTCCTTTTAAATAATCCGTGACCTCCCTTGAGAGATTTCAGAATTGAATTCAATTTTGAAAAGAATTTGTTTATTTTATCACTGCTATTTATTATAGTTAATATTGATTGAATGAGGGACTTCAATCTACAGTTAAATGATAAACTACAATCAGAAAAGAGTTTAATGTCGGTATTGAGAACCAAACCTGGATTCCCGGTACCCTTTGCTTCACCAGCATAAAGTTAGTGAGAAAGAACAGTGCTTAGAGACCAAACTTCCATTGTTGAGAGTTACTGGTTGATAAATTAAAATTATAGCAGGACACTATACTAACATCGAAATCACATTACAAATAGGATTTTTTAAACATCACTATTGTAATTAATCAATTCTAAGACACTTTTTAAAAACACGAACACATTTTAACACATTTGAAATGGGAATGCATCTCACAGTCAATGGCATCTTACAATTAACTGGTAGGTGTTTTTTTTAATCGTATATAAAATAATAGTGCCCTTACAATTAATGCCTTCTTAGATTTGATGAACCACATGAGTTGGCCAATTTAAGAATTTTATTATAGCCTGTGTTTCTCCAAAATGTTTTTTGGAAACTTGCAACAAAGGATTTATATAGTATGATCAATAACATGGAAAATGAGGCCCAAAGAAACATGAAAGAAGCAGATGTTCTTAAGAGTTAACAGAATTGCTATAATTGAGTATAATCAGCAGATTAAAGATCAGCTATGTTATGCTTGATCCTAGTTAAACTTGGTCTCTCAAAACCTGGTTGATGATTTTAAAGCAGCAGCTTTAGAATATATAATCCTAACATTCTACAGATACTGCAAAAGTGTAAATTTCTTCTATGTAGCGTAGCAGCGTAGGAGTCCAACAAAGACCCTGTCCACTGATCTCACTTTTGGCAGTTAACTTTTTTTTTTTGGTTGTTTGTCTAAAAGGCCCTCCACTCTTTTAGAAAACCAATTCCACCAAGTACAGGGCTTCTGGCTTTTTCCCGTGGCAATCTAGTAACATTAGCATATACTAGAATTCATACATTTTAGGGAGCAATGTTTTTAGAGGCAAACAAAATCCAAATTTGAGGGTCATTTAATGATCCTAGATAGTTTATAAAAGCTTAACAAGAAAAGAATTCAAAATGTCTGGTTCAAACCATGTAGTGGGAACATATTTTTGACTTGAGCCAAACCCAAACCAAAATATTTTACTTATAGCTGATTCCAAACTGAATCTGAAATGAAGTTGTGTTGGTTCTAGCCCCATGTCCCAGAAAGACCAGAGCAGAAGGCTAGGAAAACACAGTATATAAATTACTTCAGAGAAGCAAAACAATTGATCTTTGGCAAGTTGATACTCTTCGTTACATTGTGTCCCAATGCCTATATTTAAAAGCTGATGTTACATTTTTAAATGTTATTACATTTCAACAATCAGGATTCTTGATTTGGGTTGTATCTAAGAAAAGCATCATCTTTGGTGAGAGTTCTAGATAAATCAAGTTTAAAAGGTGACACTGAAAAGCTAAACACAGAAAGAAGACTAAAAGAACTTATAGCAGACGATTATGAGTATTTGTCTTTGAGGAATGAAATGTGTTGATTTTTAAAAATCTACCTTTTTGGGGTCGGCCCAGTGGCACAGCAGGTAAGTTCACACGTTCCGCTTCTCAGTGGCCCAGGGTTTGCTGGTTCAGATCCTGGGTGCAGACATGGCACTGATTGGCACACCATGCTGGTAGGCATCCCACATAGAAAGTAGAGGAAGATGGGCATGGATGTTAGCTTAGGGCCAGCCTTCCTCAACAAAAAGAGGAGGTTTGGCAACAGTTAACTCAGGGCTAATCTTCCTCAAAAAAAAAAAATCTTCCTTTTTGTATTTTTGGTATTTTATAATAGGCATTATTGGTTTTATGATGAAGAATGACCATTTTATATTTTACAAAGGAGTTAATGATGAATACCATTTAGAAATTTTTCATAATTTATTTTTAAAAATTATAAGTGGTACAGTCACTTTGGAAGACAGTTTGGCAGTTATTTACAAAACTAAACATACTCTTACCATATGATCCAGCAATTGCCCTCCTTGGTATTCATCCAAATGAGTTGATAACTTATGTCCACACAGAAATCTGCACACAGATGTTTATAGCAGCTTTATTCATAATTTTCAAAACTTGGAAGCGACCAAGACGTCCTTCAATAGATGAATGGGTAAATAAACTGTGGTACATCCAGACAATGGAAGATTATAGAGCGCTAAGAAGAAATGAGCTATCAAGACTTGAAAAGACATGGAGGAAGCCTAAATGCACACTACTAAGTCAAAGAAACCAATGTGAAAAGGTTACACACTGTATGGTTCCAACTATATGACATTCTGGAAAAGACAAAACTATGGATACAGTTAAAAGATCAGTGGTTGCCAGAGGAGAGAAGGGAGGGATGAATACGCACTTCACAGAGGATTTTTAGGGCAGTGAAACTACTCGGTACAATACTATAATGGTGGATACATGTATTATACGTTTGTCAAAATCCATAGAAGGTACAACACCAAGAATGAATTCTAATGTAAACTATGAACTTTCGGTGATAATGATGTGTCAATGTAGGTTATCAACTATGACAAATGTACTGCTCTGGTGCAGGATGTTGATAGTGGGGGAGGCTGTGCATGTGTTGGAGTAGGGAGTATATGAGAACTCTCTGTACAATCTGTTCAATTTTGCTGTGAACCTAAAACTGCTCTAAAAAATAAAGTCTATTTGGGGGCCAGCCCCATGGCCGAGTGGTTGGGTTCCCGCGCTCTGTTTTGGCGGCCGGGGATTTTGCTGGTTTGGATCCTGGGCATGGACATGGCACCGCTCGTTGGGCCACGCTGGGGCGCCGTCCCACATGGCACAACCAGATGGACCTACAGCTAGGATATGCAACTATGTACTGGGGGGGGGGGGGGGGGGGGGGGGGCTTTAGGGAGAAAAAGAAGAAAAAATAAATAAAGTCTATTTAGACAAAATTAGTGAGTGCTCCATTAAAAAATATATATGTGTGTGTATACATATAGGCAATGTTATAAGTGTCTGAGTAAGTGAGATAAACTAGTTTGTCATCAGATCCCAGGGCTTTGCACCTTCCAGGCACTCAAATATTTGTTGAATGAGTGAATAAATAAACTAATCTACATTGAGAGAAGTCACTGGAAAAATTGCTCAACTTTCTCCTTTGTTTGCATATTCTTTTAAAATGTTTTTCCTTTGTGGAAAAAATCCACATTAACTGCCATAGCCCCGCCTTCATATTACAAAATTAGACCACAGAGTTAGAGTGGGTGAGAGTAACTACATATTAGTTCATTTAATCATAAACTGAAGACCTGCTCCAAAGTCCATGCTCTAGATGACAGAGTTTAACAGCAAAATTTTTATGTCAATATTGGACATATTTTCCATTTTTGTCATTATTATAAAGAATCTTTCACATAAACATTTTAAAGATCAACATTCAGTTCCCTATGGTTAATGTGTTGTTTAAAGATTGGCCCTGAGCTAACATCTATTGCCAATCTTTTTCTTCTTCTTCCTCTTCTCCCCAAAGCACCCCAGTACACAGTTGTATATTCTAGTTGTGGGTCCTTTTAATTCTGCTATATATGGGACGCTGCCTCAGTATGGCTTGGTGAGCAGTGCTGTGTCCATGCCCAGGATCTGAACCGGCAAAACCCTGGGCCACTAAAGCAGTGTGTGTGAACTTAACCACTCAGCCATGGGCCGGCCCCTGTGTTGTTATTTTTAAAAGATAAGTATACTGTAAATTTTCAGCCCTGTGAAAACTAAAATAATAATAATAAAGTAAAAAAAAGTGATCCTCCAGAAATTGGGTAAATTTGAAGTTTCAAAGACAAAGAATCAACTGATCTGAAGTTTGTAATGCTAATGCCAAAGGAAGCAATTTAATTCTTGTCTTTTTTTTTTCCTTAAGCATGTTTGAAATTAGTAGAAAAATGCCTTTTCTACTCGTCAGCTCAGGTGCTTGACTTACATTGGCTTTGTTACCCATGAAATGGTTACTTTATAAGAGCCTTCAGATACTAAGATACTATATTACTGTGAATAGCCTTCAAACGCACAAAAGTTTTAGGCAAATCATCAGTTTAGGGCCTGATCTTGATAAACCACTAGTGTGGTGTGTCCGTATGTACGGGTGTGGTCCGTGGGAGGAGTGCCTTGAGTTCACTAGAGTTCATTTCTTTCTCAGCTGTTTGCTAACTCATTTTCAAATGACTAATTAAAATGTTTTACCTCATACTCATTTTTCTTTTCAAATTTCTATTTGATTTTGTTTTAATCCATAGTGTGCTAGGTCGAAGCACTAATGTTCGTTCTTAAAGGAAGCTAAATTTAAAAGATTTCCAAATATGTCTCATGTAAATATCAACTACTTTCTTTACCAAAATGTTTTTGAAAGTGCTTTCTTTTTAGATGGGTAGTTATGACTCAACTGAATTTATTTATTAAAGTTTATAATGTTAAAGCTTTCACCTAGGCTCTGTGTGTGTGTGTGTGTGTGTAAACAAACTTGGTAAAGTCTATCGGAGAAAGAGTGACAGAGACCAAGACTCTAATGTTTACTGAACATAAGAACATAAGTTATGTGCCAGGTAAAATTTTAAAATTAGCTTGGTTTTCACAAAAGTCATGACATGTATAATTAGACGTCAAAAAGATTAAATTAACTACCCAGGTTGACACATTTGATAAGTAAGAGAGCTGGAGTTTGGACCCAGGTCAGCCAGACTCCAAAGCCAATGATGTTTATATAAGCAAGTACATGTCAAGTTAATTTAAACACTATATAGTGGATGATCAATCCTCAAAGTTCAGATTGCAAAGTAGATTTTGGTTTAGCATTATTTAGTTTGGTAACCAATATTCTGTATGTCAATTTCACCATCTGATACATAGGAAAGTATATTAAGAATGTATGTTAAGGAAAGTATATTAAGAAAGTATGCTAAGATGCACTGGCAATTTAAACATCTTCCTCTTTGCTTTTACTGTATCTTTTGCTTCAGTTAAGAGGAATTTCATGAAATATACTGTCATTTTTGAACAATTCATCTAAGAGAGTAAACAACAAATAGAATTAAAAAGAACAGTCTTGGGGCTGGCCTGGTGGCACAGTGGTTAAGTGCACATGTTCCACTTTGGCGGCCCGGGGTTCGCTGGTTCGGGTCCCTGGTGCAGACATGGCACCGCTTGGCAGGCCATGTTGTGGTAGGCATCCCACATAGAAAGTAGAGGAAGATGGGCATGGATGTTAGCTCAGGGCTAGCCTTCCTCAGCAAAAACAGGAGGATTGGCAACAGATGTTAGCTCAGGGCAGATCTTCCTCAAAAAAGAAAAAAAGAACAGTCTTTTTCATAAGTGTTTTCTTCTCATAAAATAATTCAGGAAAATGCCAATAAAATCTATTTTTTCTTGTGTTATTTCATAGTATCAACAGTAAGATAGTTAAAGTGTGAATTAACTTTTACTAGGGAACAAAGGCTGTTGAGATAACCTGGACCACCTGAGTTTAGGATCTCTATAAAATATCTTCTATCTTGAGAACACTGTCTTTGCTTTAGGATGTAGCGTACACTATCGGTTAAGCACATACATTGTGAACATCAAAGTGGCTGGGTTTGAGTCCCAGTTCTACCACTTAGTAGCTATCTGGCCTGTGTTGTGAGGACTAAAGTTAACATGTGTAAAATATTTAGAACAGTTTCAGACACATGTAAGTTCTATGAAAGTTTTATTCTTATTCCTTAATAGAAAGAATTCATTCTAGATCACTAACTTGTTTTCTCCATTTCTCTCTTTACTGTTTTTACCTATAAAAAATAAACAACTTATAAAGATTTTTTTAGCAGATCAGTCTCTCTGTGACAGAAGCACACAACACTTGACAATTTTTGCTTATTACACAAACCAGAATATCCTATAGATTTCATCTTCTTGCTAACATAACTGGATTAGCAATCAGAAACAAATGCAATTAGATGACAATTGTATGGAATAGGAAAAATGTAATTAAATAGTAAAGAGCAAACAAAGATGTTTTTATTCCATGAGAAAAATAAATTTCAGGCCTTGAAATAAAATATTCTATACAAGCGAAGAATAAGATTAAAAAGGTATTTAGATACACATGAGGCCTGGTGCCATGAAACAGTGATATTGAATAAGTGTTAATATTATTTTTGGCAGTAAATAACTTAAAAATATTCAGAATAAAATGCATCAGGATATTAAGATTAACAGAAGGCAGAGTTTTCAGAGCCTCGTTTACATGACTATATATATATATTTCTTTTTTTCTTAAAGCTTAGAAGTGGTTTTAAAACAGATTACAACATTTGCATGAATGAGTACCAAATGAACAATGAATTTGTGAAGAAAATGAGCCCTCCACCCAGTCTAGTAATTTTATGGTTCAAAAGTCATATCAGATTATTTTTAAGCCTTTATTTCATTGTGGGTATAAATTTGAAGTATTATCTCAAATGTGAAGAAGCATGAAACAGCTCATTGTGGAGTTCAAGGAAATAGAAACAACTACTGGGGCTATTTCTACACTAAGCTCATCCCTAAATTCAATTGCCGATTTTAATTATTTTGAGATAGTTTGGGCTTGGGAGACGTCCTTAAGGGTTAGTTGTTATATAATGAAAAATATTGGGCAAAATTATTTGAACAGACTGTTAAGATGACAAGGTAAACAAATGAACAGCTTTCCTATCCAGTTATTTCTTTTCCTTTATTCATCAACAAATCTCAGAAGAAACTATGTTCCAGGAGCACATTGTTCTCATGCTTTGGATACAAAGTTAAAATTGATATAACCCTTTTTCAGGAGAAGTTCACTGTTGGCTAGGGAAGAGAAACACAAAAACAGATCATTGTAAGGCAACGTTCCAAGTGTTAAAGAAGGATGAGAATTGTTTGCCGTTGGGAATGATTACCTTTGAATAGACAAGTCTAGAAAGTCTTCATGGAGAAGTCCTGGGTCCTGAAGAAAGAGTAAGAGATTATCAGGAAAAGAAAAGAGGAAAGCAGGATGTCTTCTGTGGTTACTTTTTAAATCTAAATATTTTAAACGATTGAATAATCTGTGGGAGCATGCTGGGAGTCAGCCAGAAAACAGTCTGAATGGACGCAATTTGAGAAACAGTCGACCTTGGTTAACTGGTAAGTTGATTGATACGTAATTGAAAATCCAGTTATACGGAATGTGACCATATAAATGTCTAAACCAGGACACTTTTGAGAAAGAAAGGGGGAAGTACTGTGTTAACAATCAGGCCAGAACTGGTGTAAACTGAGACCGTCCTAGGCAAATTAGTCACCAGTCACACACTATTTAAAGGACACAGGAGTCAGAGAAGGCTCTGTCAGGGCTCTTGCTTCTTTTTTCTGTGATACTCTTGCTCTCTCCTTCTCTATGTGTCAGGTTTGTCTTCAAGCTGACTTCTCTCATGGTTCTAAGGTGGCTGCTAACAGTTACCTGTGCCTTATGGTTTTCTCTTCACACGCAGGAAGAGAGAAAATGAGTTAGTTATTCACAACCACTCAACAAAATTCTTAAGCTTCTTTTTAATTTTTCCTAATTGGAATGCCCTTGATGCTACTTGCTAACTGGCTTAGGCTACGGACAAGCAGGCTAGAATGGTTAAACAGGACCCATTGAAGTTGGTAATAAGGATAATCACACCAAAACTGTGTAGCACCTATGTAAGGAACGGGGAAAAATAGAGTTGGAGAGATAACCACAATACCACCACACTGAGTTTTTCTAAAATAATGGACAATTTCTAGGAAGTCTTAAATGCGAAAAGATCCCAGTTAACCTCTTTCAACTTTTGTTATTTTTTTTTTAATAACAGCTTTATTGGGATAGAGCCACAGACTGTAAAATTCACTCTTTGAAAGCACACAGCATTATTCACAACAGCCAAAGGATGCAAACAACCCAAATCCAACTCAAGTGGTGAATGGGTAAGTAAAATGTAGTATACCCGTACAATGCAATATATTTGGCTATAAAAAGGAATAAAGTATGGAAACATGCTGCAATGTGGATATACCTTGAAAATATGCTGTGAAAGAACATAGTCACAAAAGGCCACATACTGTATAATTCAATTTTCACCAACTGTCCAGGATAGGTGAATCGATAGAGATAGAAATTAAATTAGTGGTTGCCATGGGCTGGAAGGAGAGGGAAATGGGGAATGACTGTTAACGGGTTTAGAGTTTCTTTTTGTAGTGATGAAAATGTTCTGAAATTAAGTGGTAATGGTTGCACAACTCTGTGACTATACTAAAAGTCACTGAATTGAAATCAATTCAGACCATGACAATATCGTTAGTCAGTAAGGAAATCCAAATCAAAACCTTAATGAGAGACCACTTTGCACTTACTAGGATGGCTATCATAAGTTTTATTGACGATGTGGAGAAATGGGAACTCACATATATTGCTGGTGGGATTATGCAATGGTGTAGCCGCTTCGGAAAAGAGTCTGACAGTTCTTCCAAAGGTTAAAATAAAGTTACCACACAGCTCAGCACTCCTAGGTTTATACACAAAGAGAAATAAAAATATATATCTACACAAAAATCTTTTAACCTGGTTGTTTGCAACACCCCAAAATTCATAGATTCAAATCTTAACCCCCATGCTGACATCATTAGGAAGTGAGGCCCTTGGGAAGTGAGTAGGTCATGTGGGTGGCGCCCACATGAATGGGATTCACGCTCCTATAAAAGAGATTACACAGAGCTCCTCAGCCCCTTCCACTACGTGAGGACAGTCAGAAGTCACAGGCTATGAACCCTGAGGAGGGTTCTCAATAGAACACGACCGTTCTGGCACCTTGATCTTGGACTTAGCCTCCAGCACTATGCCAAATAAATTCCTATTGTTTATAAGCCACTCAGTCTGCGGTACTTTGCTTTAGCAGCTCACAAGGACTAAGATAGATGTTGAGCATGTTTTCCTGTGCTTATTGGCCACTTGTATATATTGTTTGGAGAAATGTCTATGAAAATCCCTTGTTGATTTTTTAATTGGGTCTTCATCTTTTTATTATTGAGTTCTAAGAGTTCTTTATATATTCTAGATACAAGTCCCTTATCAGATATATGAATGGCAAATATTTTTTCCCATTTTTTGGGTTGTCTTTTTCCCTTTCTTGATGGTGTCCTTTGAAACACAAAGGTTTTCATTTTAATGGTCCAACTCATCTACTTTTTCTTTTGTCATTTGTGCTTTTGTGTCATATTAAAGAACCAATGGCCCAATCATGAGGTCATGAGGTTTACTGAAATATTTTCTTCTAAGAGTTTTGTAGTTGTAGCTCCTATATTTAGGTCTTTGATCCAATTTGAATTAATTTTTGATATGGTGTGAGACAGGGGTCCAATCTCATTCTTTTGCATGTGGATATCCAGTTGGTCCTGGTATCATTTGCTTAAAAGACTATTCTTTCCCCATTGAATGGTCTTGGCATGCTTGTTGAAAATCAGTTGACTATAGGTGTAGGGATTTATTTTTAGACTCTCATTTCTTTTCCATTGATCTATGTGTCTATGCTTTTGCCAGTATCATAGGGTCTTGATTACTGTAGATCTGTAGTAAGTTTGAAATTGGGAAGTGTGAGTTCTCCCACTTTGTTCTTTTTCAAGATTGTTTTGGTCCTTGTGGAGTCTCTTGAGTTTCAATATGAATTTTCGGATGAGCTTGTCAATTTCTGCAAAAAAGCTAAGATTTTGATAGGGGTTGCAGTGGATCTATAGACCAATTTGAGTAGTATTGCCATCTTAATAATATTAAGTCTTCTGATCCATAAACACTGGATGACTTTCAATCTATTTAGGTCTTCTTTAATTTCATTCAACAATGTTTTCTAGTTTTCAGTTTTAAGATCTTACATTTCTTATCTTAAAGTTATTTGCAAATATTTTATTCTCTTTCATACTCTTATAAATGGAATTATTTTCTTAATTTCATTCATGGATTGATCATTGCTAATGTATAGAAATACAATTGATTTTTATATATTGGTCTTGTATCCTGAAACCTTACTAAACTTGTTTATTAATTCTAATAGCTTCTTTGTGACTTCGTTAATATTTTCAATATATAAGATCATGATCTTCCAACATGAATAGTTTTACTTCTTTCTTTTCAATCTGGGTGCATTTTATTTCTTTTCCTTGCCTAATTGCCCCAGCTAGAACCTCCAGTATAACATGAATAGAAATGGCAAAATCAGACATCATTGTCTTGTTCCTAATTATAGGGAGGAAAGCTTTCAGTCCTTCACCATTAATTATGATAGCTGTGGGTTTTATCAGGGTGAAGAAGTTCTTTATATTCCAAGATTGTTGAATATTTTTATCATAAAAGGGGGTTTCACTTTGTCACATACTTTTTCTGCATCTACTGAGATGATCATGTGGTTTCTGTCTTTTATCCTATTAATACGGTGCATTACATTGATTGATTTTCAGATGTTAAACCAACCTTGTATTCCGGGAATAAATCTTACTTGCTCATGTTGTATAATCCTCTTTACATGTTGCTGGATTCAGTTTGCTAGTATTTTGTTGAAGATTTTTATGGTTATATTCATAAAGGATATTGGTCTATAGCTTTATTTCTTGCAATGTCTTTGGTTTTGGTATTAGTTAATACCGGCCTCACAGAGTAGCTTGGAAGTAGTCCCTCGTCTTCAATTTTTGGAAAGTTTTTCAGAGATTTGTGTTAATGCTTCTTTAAATGTTTGGTAGAGTTCACCAGCAAAGCCATCTGGGTTTGGGCTTTTCTTTTGGATAAGGTTTTTATTTTTTAATTACTATTTCGATGTCCTTACTTTTTATAGGTCTATTCAGATATTCTATTTCTTCTTGAATCTGTTTCAGTAGTTTGTGTCTTTCCAGGAATTTTTCCATTTCATCTAGGTTATCTAATTTGTTGATAAATGCTTTTTTATATTATTCCCTTGGAATCCTTTTTATTTCTGTAAGCTTGGTAGTAATGTCCTCTCTTTCATAGCTTACTTAATAATTTGAATTCTCTCCTTTTCTCTTGGTCAGTCTAGCTAAATGTTGTCAACTTTGTTGTTCTTCTCAGAAAACCAACTTCTGGTTTTGTTGATTTTCTCTATTGTTTTTTATTCTTGATTTCATTTATTTCCTCTTTAATTTTAATATCTTATTCCTACTTCTGCTTACATTGGCCTTAGTTTGCTCTTTTTTCCCCCAGTTTCCTATGGTGGAAGTTTAGATTACTGATTTGAGATCTTTTTTCTTTTTTAATATAGGTGTTTACAGCTATAAACTTCTGCATTGCTTTAGCTATATTGCTTTAGCAAGTTTTGGTGTGTCATAGTTTTGTTTCCATTCACTTCAAAGTTTGCAAATAGGGCACATGAAAATGTTACAAAGCTAACTGCTCTTACCTAGATTCATCCATTTTTCTTAAATAAAGGCTCCTCAGATGGTTGTAGGTCTTTGGTTAATTTTCAGAGTTCTAAAAAAGTTTCTTTTGACAATTTTTGCTAGTGTTTACTTTGCTTTTAGTGTTCCAAAAAGATAGAATTTAATATTTTTATGTTAACTTGGGATATTTTACTAACCACTTGGCATACATGATACAATGGAAGTCAGGCTAGGTCTTAACTTAAGACTGACTAGGAAAGAGAAATTTTCAGTAGCATTTATAACCTCCTATTTTACAGCATCTTTCCCAATCTCTTCTTATGTCTATGCCCTCCCATCACCTTGACCAGCTCATCTGGCCCATGGGCCTTGATTTACTCCATAATTTATATCACTAACTAACCTTGGCTAGGGTACATATATTTATCAGTGGAACCGGAATCCTTCCAGAGGGCTATAAAATGTATATGCCAGAAAGAGATAGGAAACAATTTATTCTAAAGAAGGAACAAAAGTAAAGTAGTTGCATTAATGTTTGACCATTCATAACTCTTCCAAGGGGGCTATTATTAGATCCCTAGACGAGAATGAACAAGAAGCAGATTCAAATATTTTATATCTTTCTTTGATTTGCAATGGAACCTCCCCATTATTAAAATTAAGGAAGGTACTGCTCCACACTGAGCCAAATTACCCTCAAGACTTTAGCGAACATCCTCTTCTGGCTCCCAGTGTTGGATCACCAACACATAGACTAAGTACATTTACTCATTCATTCAACAAATATTTATTGAACACCTATTACATAATAGGCACTGTTTTTGAGTGATGGGGAAATAGCAGTGCACAAAACCAAGTCCTTGTTCTCATGGAGCCTATATTCTAATAGAGAAGGCAGGCAATAAAAATAAATAAATAAATACATATATCGGTATGGGAGAGGAGATAGAGAGTAAATATGGGTGCTGCAGTTGTAGACAGGGCTTCCCTGAAGAAATGACATTTGAGCAAAGACCTGAATGAAGGGAGAGAGTAAGCCATGCAAATATATAAGGAAAGAGAGTTCCAATTAGTGAGAAGTGCAAGTGCAAAGATCCTGCAGAGGAGCACATTTGGCTTCTTGGATGAAGAGCAGATAAGATAGTAGGGCTGGAAAAGAATGATTGAAGGGAAGAAAAGTAGGAAATTGGTCAGAGTAGTGGCCAGGGTTTAGATAATATAAGGCTCTGAAGGTCATATCAAGGATTTTGGATTTTACTTTGAGATATGAAGCCACTGGAAGATTATGAGCACATGGGTGACATGATTTGACTCACATTTTAGAAGGCTCTCTCTGGCTGTTGTATAAAGAAAAGTCCATGAGGATAAGAGTGGTAGCTAATAATCCACTTGGGAGACTATTAAAGTAGTCCAGGGAAAGGATGATGTGGATTGTATCGGGGTGTATTTATTTTTATTGCCTGCCTTTTCCATTAGAATATAGATCCCATGAGAGCAGGAACAATGGAGATGAAGAGAGTAAACAGTTGGATTCAGGAGGTATTTTGAGAGGGATGCCAACAGGATTTGCTAATAAATAGGATATAGAGTATGAGAAAAAGAGAACAGTCATGGATGTCTCTAAGATATGGAGCCTGAGGGTGAATAGTGGTCCAATTTACTGGGATGGTGATCACCAGAAGGAGCAGATTTGAAGAAGAAATTAAGAGTTTTGTTTGGATATGTTACAAGTGAGATATCTATTAGGCATCTGTGGTAGATTGGTAGGCCTAAAGTTTAGGTGTGAGCCCTAATGTTTAGGGCTTCCAAATGTCTTAATCAAATCCTAGGTCCCCAAATCTGGGCACAGGCATACTGTCCACCAGGAATTCCTAGAATACTTGTGATATGGAAGACCTAGTTTGACCAAGTATACAACGAGAATGGTGAGATGTGGACATTAGGAGGCTAAAAAGTAGGATGAGCATCTTTCTGTTTCAGGTCCATATTTTGAAATTGGAAATATAATAGAACTTTATTTGCACTCCTTTGGAAGAGTTTCTTCCTATTTAAATTTCTAGCTACAACTTGATTGCCCCATAAACAAAGAAACAATAAATAGAAAATTTGTCATCTTGTCTCTTACCTTAAAAAGGGCTTTTTGTAAATATTAATAAGAAGTTAAGATTCCAGAGGCCTAGTGAATTGAGTTCAAAGATGGAAAGTTTTAAAATTTTACCACACTTTTATGTTTGAGGTAAGGAGGGCTCAGCATGTTTATTTACATTTTGAGAGAACTGATAGGGATTTTTTCCCTTTTGTTGATGCACATAAGAAATTATACCAGACAAAATGCTAACTCAGAGATAAACAAATCTCAGTTCCCTAGAAGCAGAAGCTAAAAAGAAAGTCATCTTGAGAGTGTCTGAAGGTCATTCTGAAGGACATACCCTTCTTAAAGGGCTACCACATACAGTTATGCCCAAGGTTGTCCAGGATTAATGTCATGAGTATTAATACTCCATGGACAGTGGAAACTAACAGTGGTTTTTAAAGTGAGCTCCAACTCAATTGTACTAGAGAATCTTTATGCTGGTTCAACGTTAACTCTGTGATCACTTTTGAACCCTAAAGTGGAAAAGCCTGAGGCAAAGCGCTGTTCCACCTGGAGCTTGTTACCAAGTCCCCAGAACTGCTGATGTCTTTATCATTTAAGCAGTGTTCAGAATCCACGCTAAAAAAATAAGAATTTTAATAATTACAACAAATAGTGTATTTCCAAGGAGTGCAGTAAAGGGGAATCAGTATATATGTCTAGGGTATCACCAATTCTCTCGTACGAGCTCCTTTGTTTTCAAAGCTCCCAGCAAACTTTTGTTTCACTCTGACAGTGTGTAACTAACAAAGGATGTTCCAAAATTATAAGGGATGATTTGAAATTAAGTTGCTTCTCATTGGAGCAAGTTTATCTAGTATATTCCCAGTGGCAGGCTATGCTCTGGAAAGGAGAAATGAAAGCGAGAACTTGAAGGTAGGAGGATGTGCTCCTCTGAAAGGGGAACAGAGTGACTCAGTGACCAGCCAGGGTGAACATACCGAATCTAATTAGGTACATGCTTATGCTACCTGGTTTTCACTTACAATTAAAAAAGAAAGACATGGGGGCCGGCCTGGTGCATAGTGGGTACGTTCGCACACTCTGCTTCTGCCTGGGGTTCGCCAGTTCAGATCCCAGGTGCAGACCTATACACCACTCATCAAGCAGTGCTGTGGCAGGCGTCCCACATGTACTATAGAAGAAGATGGGCACAGATGTTAGCTCAGGGCCAATCTTCCTCAGCAAAAAGAGGAGGATTGGCGGCAGACATTAGCTCAGGGCTAATCTTCTTAAAAAAATAAATAAATAAAAATAATAATAAAAAAATAAAAAAGAAAGACAAAGAGGGTATATTGTTTGCTTAGCTGCTAAGTTAACAAAAAACAGAACTTACTATACCCGCATCTGAAGAGAGATTTTGATGTGCATGTGAGGGGTTTATTTTCAATATGAGGAAAGAATTACATATGATCATACACAGATTACATGATCCTTAAGTCAGTGAAAATATTTTCTGATTACAGCAGCAGCATGACTCATAAAGTTACAAGTTTCTCTTTTTGCTTCTGTTTTTGTTGTTTAGGTTTCAGCTTAAATATCACCTCCTCAGGGAGGCCTGCTCAGACCATCAAGTCTAAAGTCACTCAGTCTTCATTTCCTGCCAAGTACTTATTATATCTGATTTTTTAACTTATTGATTTCTCTCTTTAGTTTTGGTCTCCCTTACTTCAGAATGAAACCTCTAGTCCATGAATGTAGGAACCTTGTCTATCTTGTTTACTGCTGTGGCCCAAGAACCTAAAATTATGCCCGATGGGACACAGATATTTATTGACTAAGTAAATGAATGAATTGACAGTGAAGAGTGAAAAAATTGGTAAACTTCCCAGTTTATTACATAAACATAACAAAATCCTCAGACCAAAACCAGAGTTAGCACATACAAAAAGAATACTGGCCAGACCAAATTTATTAGTGAAAATTCTGAATAAAACACCAGAATAATAAATATAACTGGAAATTGATAGAATTACCCACCATGACCAAATAGGGTTTCTCTCAGGGTTTTGGTACGTTTTTTACTTTTTTATTTTAAGTTATCAAAGTAATATGGAGATGTGATTTAAAAACTATGATAGAAGCACAGAAAATTAAAAATAAATGTCCTTTACAAATTCCTGCTCTTAAACCTTGTCCCACTTTCTATATTTGTTCCACTTTCCCTCTCTAACCTCCACTTCCTAACTTTGGTCAGACACGCTGATATTGCCAAGGTTAATAACATTTTATGTCCTTCAGTTATCATAAATAATACTTCTATGCTCTGTGGCAGAAGGGAAGATTGGTACAACACAAAATCAGAGTGACAGACAGTGGTTAGATCATTTAGGTCATAAATAATTGTTAGCCTAAATTTTTCTTTTTTATGCTGTGGAAGATTCACTCTGAACTAATATCTGTTGCCAATCTTCCTCTTTTTATGTGAGCCACTGCCACAGCACAGCCACCGACAGACCGAGTGGTGTGGTTCTGTGCCCGGGAACTGAACCCAGGCCGCTGAAGCAGAGCACACCAAACTTTAATCACTAGGCCATTGGGGCTGGCCCAGTCTAAATTTTTTTTTTTTTTTGAGGACCATTAGCCCTGAGCTAACATCTGCTACCAATCCTCCTGTTTTTGCTGAGGAAGACTGGCCCTAAGCTAACATCTGTGCCCATCTTCCTCCACCTTATATGTGGGATGCCTACCACAGCATGGCTTGCCAAGTGGTGCCATGTCTGCACTGGGATCTGAACTGGCGAACCCCAGGCCGCCAAATTGGAATGTGCACACTTAACTGTTGTGCCACCGGGCTGGCCCCATGGCCCACTCTAAATTTTAACATAGATCTGAAAGTTCTAGTCAATGCTGCAAGATGTAAAATAGAAATAAAAGTATAACTCTGGAAAAGAATCAGAGAAATTTAAATTTATTTAAAATACACATTAGGTGGCCCGCCCTGTGGCCGAGTAGTTGAGTTCGAGAGCTCTGCTTCGGTGGCCTGGGGTTTCACCAGTCCAGATCCTGGGTGTGAACCTGGCATCACACATTGGGCCACAATGAGGTGGCGTCCCATATGCCACAACTAGAATGACCCACAACTAACATATGCAACTATGTACTGGGGTGCTTTTGGGAGAAGAAGGGAAAAAGAAGAATGTATTTAAAAAAAAATAATAAAATACACAGGGTGCAAATCACATATTTATTAGTTCAAGCATATTTATTTTATCTAAAACTTTCAACCTTATTTACTTTTTGTCTACTTACTGTTACCAATTGATAGTGTTGAGCTGAAATTCCTGTAAGATTTTTTGTTTCTTTCCATTTCATTTTGTATTTCTAATAGTTTTTTATTTATATATTTTGTAAAGTTATATAGGACATGACGTTCTAATGATCCCATTTGAACAGAAAAATTATTCCTTGCTTTTATTATTTAACAATGTATCTTGGAGATCTTTTTGTGTCATTTACTTTGAGTTTTAACCAGCTACACAGTATTCTAGTGTGTGAGTGACTCATTCTTTATTTTAACCAGTCACCCACCAATCAAGGGCACATATCAGACCTTTGTACTTGCTGTTCTCTTTGCCTGAAATGTTCCTCCCTCAGAGAGCTCCATGGTTGACTCCCTTCCTTCAGATTTCCGGTCAAATGCCACTTTGTTACAGATGCATTTCCTGACTGCTGACCACTAAGATAGTGTGCATAAGTACATGTGTGTGAACACACACACACAGTTGCACACACACACACTAGTACTCTTTAGTTCCCTTTTCATACATACAAACATGCATATACACACAGTAGAAACTCTTTTACCCAATGAAGTCAAGACTGTTAGTTGGTTGTTTAATCAAAAAAGTTAAAACAGGAAATCATATAAAATGATACATTTTTAATGTATTTTAAAAATTTAATTTTAACTTAAAATTTTTCTTTTGGTATGAGTTTATTAATTAGAGCTTCATGTTTTCTTTCTTGTAAAACTACAGGCAAAGTGCATTTTCTATGATTTCCATTTGAAGTAAGACTGTAATTTTTAAAACATTATTTATGTCTCTTTAAGTAGAATGAAGACAAACAATTTTGAAGCAATCTCAGCACAAAATCCCTCTTGATTTTTCAGTTCCCCCCCCAAAGATTTTTATTTGTTTTTCCTGTGGCTAATTTGATAGTTTAAAAAAAAAAAGAACTCACCTTTATCGAGTTTCTACCATTTCATATAGATGATGGCTTCTTTTATGCTCATTTCTTAATCAGTTTATGTAACATTTAATCTAATTACTTAAATATAATAATAATCATAATTGGCTTAAAAAGGCTTAAAATGAAAATAACTGACTTATGGTAAGAATGAAACTCACCTGGTGGAAGCAGACATGTGGATGCTGTAAGTATTCATTGCGTGCTAAACAGAGAGAATGAAGAGTGTTGGTTAATCTTGTGAGTCAGCTAAGTGGAGGTTTGGTTAAGAAAGCACCTATTTTGAGCAGCGGTATGTGTTTGCATGTATGTGTTAGTACACACAGAGAAAGTTTTCTGGTTGGATGTTTAAGAAATTGCTAACAGTAGTTGCCTCTGAGAAGGATGAATGCAGGATGATATGGGAAAAAGAATGACATCTCATTGTACTGTTTGAATTTTTTGCCATGTGCAAATATTATTTTTTTTCCTTAAAAATTGTTTTAGAAGTGATCTGGGTTTATCAAATTTCAGGCTACTGTTGTTGCTTGTTAGGCATTCCCTCCACCTCTTCTGGTAAGAGATCCTGAATCTCTTGCTTCCATTTCAGGTGAGGTCAATCATAAGACCACCTCCTGGAGACAGTGATTGGTGGAGGGAAGAGTACATGACCAAGGCAAATTAAGTCCAGACCAGTCAGGTTCTTCCTGGTGTTTTTTCCTAACTGAAGCATCTTTCTGGTGAAGAAGCTATCAGAAGAGAGTTCTGTTTCCCCTTAGGATGTGGAAAGTCTCAAGAAACTATTACTCCCACTCGAAAAATACAAAAAAGCCAGATAATCTACAAAATCTTAAATTTTCTTGAGCTCATCACAGAGCCAAGGTCAAAAGGCAACCAAGTAAACTGAACTCCAAAGAGTGACAACCTACTCCAAAGAGAGATGGAACATGCAAACTCTCACCTGTGGCAAATCATGGGAGAAAAAGGTTACCAAAATAAAAACAGGTAAGAAGAAATTGGCTAAAACGTCAACAAATTCTTAAAAGTCAAGTGTGATCTAGTGTCATTTTGAAATAGCTAGAAGCCCCAGACACAAAAAACGTTTGCACTCACTGGCAAACTCTATTCCACGGCCACTGAGTGCTCACAAGAAAGACTGGGGGCAGGGCAGGAAACTTGCGAGAGCCTCTCCTGGGTGGCACAGCCATGAAGAAGGTGATCAGCTACTAATGGGGGACAGGCACAAAATCCCACCCAATTTCCTGGATCCTTCTCTCAAAGGAAACAAAAGCGTTAAGCTCCTGGGAAGGGGTAGCAAATCTTTTCATTCTCAGAGCCAGGCAAACTTCCATGGCTTGTGGGAGAGGAGTAGAAACAAAACCAGGTTGCTTCTGGAGTAAGGGGAAGGAAATCCTCTCACCTCTAGGACAAAGGCAAAGAACCATTGCCTCTGGGAGAAGGATAGAAGCTAAAACCTCATATTGAAGAAGGAGTGGGAATCTTCCTTTGGGCCCAAGACTCTGCACCAAAAATAAGCAGAGATCTGCTATCCTGAAGGAGGAGCAGGAAACTCTCTTCTACCCAACACAGAGCACAGTTACAAGTCAGAGTTTAACTGACATGGGAAGTCAAAGCAGAAATATGAAGAAGGGGTGGGAATACTGAGAAAACCCAACCTCAAACACAGGAGCACAGGGCCTGCCTAAGACCAAGGCTGGACCAAAACAACAGAGAACCCCTCTGTTCCTATAAGTCTAGAATCAAGCAACAAACAACTTCAGTCTACTACTTAGGGGAACAAGAACATGGAGAGGGACCCTGTCTGTGGCACAGGTACACAGGAAGTGCTGAAAGCTGAGAGTGGAGCAAGAAAACTGAGATAAATTTTCTAGGATCCCAAGCCCTGCTATAAGCATAAGCAACCAAATCCTGGAGGAATAGGAAGACTATGATGCCCTGAAAGTAATGGGAACAACAACAAAACCCAAACCCAGCTCAATTCATGACTAGGTTGACTCTATCCCTCACAATATTAGTCCAACAGAAGAAGAGGTATATTCATTTCTGGGCATAAATATTATTATCTCAATCTCTTACGTTTTTCTATGCACACTATCTAGTATTCAATAAAAAAAAAAGGTAAGTTATACAAAAATCAAGAAATAAACAACCTATTGCTCAGAGATAAAGCACTCAACACAAACAGACACAGAGATGACCCAAATGTTGAAACTATCATATAGGGACTTTAAAACAACTATGATTAATACTTTAAGAGATCTAGTGAAAAAGGTAGACAACATGTATGAACAGATGGTAACTTTCATTAGAGAGAGAGAAACTATAAATAACCAGTCAAATGGATATGCTAAGGAAAAAACATGAAAGAAATGAAGAATTCCTTCAATGCTCTCAGCAGCAGACTGGACACAGGTAAGCAAAAAATCAGTGAATTAAAGAGAGGTCAGCAGAAATTGTCCAAACTAAACATTAAGAGAAAAAAGTGAAAAATACTGAAAAGAGTTTCCAAGAGCTGTGGTACAAAACAGTCTAATATATATGTAATTGGAGTACCAGAAAGAGAATAGAGAACAAGGCAGAAGAAATACTTGAAGAGCTAACAGTCAAGAATTTTCCAAAATTAATGAAAGACAACAAGATACAGATCTAAGAAGCCCAGAAAAATCACGAGCAAGATTAAAAGAAAAAACAAAACACAAAAATCCCTCCTAGACATCTCATAGTCAAACTTCTGAGAATAAAAGGGTAAAGAGGAAATCTTGAAGGCAGCCAGAGGAAAAAAATTACCTATACACAGTCACAGAGGGGCTAGCCTGGTGGTGCAGCAGTTAAGTGCACATGTTCCACTTCGGCGGCCCAGGGTTCTCTGGTTCGGATCCTGGGTGCGGACATGGCACTTCTTGGCAAGCGATGCTGAGGCAGGCATCCCACATATAAAGCAGAGGAAGATGGGCATGGATGTTAGCTCAGGGCCAGTCTTCCTCGCAAAAACAGGAGGATTGGCAGCATATGTTAGCTCAGGGCTAATCTTCCTCAAAAAAAAAAAAAAAAAAAGAGAGAGAGAGTCAAAGATAATAATTACAACAAAAATATTTTTTAAATAAGAAAGGAATTACAGTATATTTATCATTAGAAACTATGCAAGCCAGAAGACAATGGAGTGGCATCTTTAAGGAAAAGGGGAAAAAAACCTGTAAGCCCAGAATTTTGTATCCAGTGAAAATATCTTCCAAAAATAAAGGCAAACTGGGGCCAGCCCTGTGGCCTAGTGGTTAAGTTCATGTGCACTCCACTTTGGTGACCTGGGTTCACAGGCCTGGTTCCTGGGCATGGACCTACACCACTCATTGGCAGGCATTGGCAGCCATGCTTTGGTGGTGACCTACATATAAGATAGAGGAAGATTGGCACAGATTAGCTCAGGGCTAATCTTCCTCAGCAAAAATAAATAAATAAATAATAATAAAAAATAAAGGCAAACTAAAGATTTTTTTCAGACAAACAAAAACTGAAAGAATTCATTGTTAGAAGTCCTGCATATTAAGGAATGCTAAAGAAAGTTCTTCAGGCAGAAGACATATGATACTAGATGGAAATTTGGATCTACATAAAGGAATAAAGAGCATCAGAAATGAGAAAAATTATAGTAAATATAAAAGAATTTTTTCTTAATTCTAACTTTTAAAGAAAAACCTATAAGGCCATAAGACCATGATTGCTGTTCAGCTTCATTAGAGAAGACTGAAAGAATAAAGTCAATAAAGAATAAAGAAACTGAGATGAGAGATGGCAAGGGAGAGCATACTAACAGCATTCAGGTCCATTGGTTCTGGAGACCCCCAAGACAGCCACCATTCCTGTCTTCCCCATGATGTTGTAATCTGCTTGAGGTAGCATGAGTTACATTTCTGTCACTTTAAACCAGATATTGTCTCACTTGCTATCCTCTTTGATTTATATTTGTAACAAGGTGACTCTGGGTGAGACTGGATCCCCAAGATTTTTGAATATTCAGTAAAAAAAGACTGAAAAGGAACTAAGTTTTATATAGACTAGAGATGACCCAGATGTTGAAACTATCAGACTACCAGACTTAACCTAAACTGGGCTTTGATTTCTCAAATATGACATGTTTTTAAGATTTAGAAAATGTAATGATTAAAGATATTGTGTGTTTGAGTCTTATTGATTCCCTAGAACCAGATCACATGCCTATGGGGTGGTTTCCCTGCAGGTAATACACATCCCACTAATAATTATCTTAGGGAAATGATGTATTTTTGAGATTGAAAAAAATAGAGGATATGCAGGACTTAAGTGGGTTTTAGTGATGAGGATCAAGGCTGCCCCAAGGGAGAAAAGCCCAAGGTGTCCTGCCCTACATACCCATCTATATAATCCTCTGGAAGCGTAGGACATCCTGACCTGATCCGATCTGATTCTTATCTAAAGCTATAGGACCACCGAATAACCAGACCCTACCTACACTGATACCATTTTAATGATTTTACATAATCTTTCCTTGTCTTGTAAAGAGATAGCTCATATACCTATACCTTAAATTTACCCCTACCCTCAACCCATGTTTGCAGCTCTTCACTGCCCATGGGTCCTGTCCCCATGCCTGCAGCCCTTCACTGCCCATGGGTCCTGTCCCCATGTTGCAGCTCTTCACTGCCCATGGGTTCTGTCCCCATGCTACTCCATGCTATTCTCTGAATAAAGGAGCACTACTACCAGACCTTGAGAGTCCAAGAAATCTTTCTTTTGACTCCTCGGCTTGCCGAGCCCACATCATTAGAATGAAGTAGGAGGACAAAAACCCTTTTTTTCTAAGGCCAGAGAGCCAGTTTGGCTTGAACTCTGACGTGTGGAGGTACCAATAGTGATTCTAGTAGACGAATTGTGAACTAACCCTCCAGCCATGGAGGCAGTACATGAGCAAAGCAACGAGTTGGCCCTGTCAGGAAGAAACCTCAGGACAGATTTGGGCTTGTGTGATGGGTATAAGTTGTTCCCATTATTGCACTACCCTTCCATGATCCCTGAACCATTAGTCATGTCACATTAAAAGTTACAGACTGATCTCCTTTGACTGTGTCAAATTACACAATTGCCAAAGTGTGTTCTACCTTGAAGGCCTACTGGTGGTAGCAGGTGTGATCCCTAAGAAAGAATCCTGTGGCCAACGGCTCAGCTATCTGAGAGTGGTAGGTTGCAGAGACTGCTGGGTGACAAGTTCAAAAGTACACCACATGGAAGATCATAAGGGGCCAGTTCCTGAGCAGACATGAGACGACACCCTGGAGAATGCCGTGAAATTGATGAGGAATACAATTGCCTTCACTGCTGCCCCTGGAAGCAGAACTTGAGATAGGGACTCAGATGCAGGTAATTTATTTGGGTGATCATCCCTGGGAGCAAGAGGGAGGGAGAGGTAGAGTGAGACAGAGCAGGCTTATGTGTAGAGCAGGGTAAAATTTGATTTTTTTTTTTTTTTTAGGAAGATTAGCTCTGAGCTAACTACTGCCAATCCTCCTCTTCGTGCTGAGGAAGACCGGCCCCGAGCTAATATCCGTGCCCATCTTCCTCTACTTTATATGTGGGATGCCTACCACCGCATGGCTTTTGCCAAGCGGTGCCATGTCTGCACCCGGGACCCGAACCAGCAAACCCAGGGCCGCCGAGAAGAGGAATGTGCGAACTTAACTGCTGCACCACCGGGCCAGCCCCTAAAATTTGATTTTTAAACGATGTGGTTTTTCTCTCTTCCTTTTGCCCAGATCATTCTCCTCACTATTCAAGGAGCAGGAAGACATTTTTATACACACACACACACATGCACACATGCATAAAAGGAATTGAATTATTTGGATTTTGAGCTCTTGAGTAGGCTTTTGTAAATCTATGGCAGAGACAATAATCTTCAAAGTCATGGTTTTCAACTTCCTAAACCTGATGCTTAAGAGAGAAAAGGATAAAAATCTGGCTTTAAAAAATAAAGGCAAAGATGGAGAACTCAGAGCATAGAATTTCACCATAAAATATTTCAGTCAATTTGGGATCGATGAAGGTTAATGTAAAAGCTATTTTTCTACTCAAAGAGAATAAAAGTTTGAGTAGCAGAGAAGGGAGGAGATGTGACTAGACCTTAGATACTGCCTGAGTCCTTGGGAAGGTTCTCAAAACAATACCTCTGGGGGTTGGGTAAGAGGAGGCCTAGGGAAAGAAACCTCTGAGAGGGCTGAGATTCCTGAACCCAGAAGATGCAAGCCTCATAAAGAAGCAAGAGTCCAGTGTAGGGCCTAAGAGGTAGCTCAACGGGAGAATGCGCCTAAGGGCAGCCATCCTCACCTTAACCCTACCCTCTCTGTGTAGACTGGAAAAAATTAGTGAGAGGGGCTGAGTACTCAAAGGTGTGGGACAAGGAAGTGCTGAGTTTGGGTCAATGTTCTAAAAAGGGCCTGGAGTTAGCATAAGAGGATGTAGAATGTGTGGATGGCCCCATCCAAGGTCATGTCCCCTTCTCAGGACAACCCGTATCCAATGGCTGATCAATATGGAGACAAAAAGACCCAGCCCTCTTACTCAAACTTGGGACAATTCTGATGGGTCATCCCAGCTTCAGATGGGGACACATTGGCAGCTAAGGCCTCTGTTGAGACCACATCACAATTTAACTTCTTCCTCTGTTCAGTCCTGCTTCCTTCCCTTCTTCTTCATCGATGTGCCACCCAAGAGAGCTCCCTAACAAACTTTCTGCATGCTAATCTCCATCTGAGTCTGCTTTCTGGGGAACACAACCTGCAACAGTCTTTCAGCCTGCTTTGGGAAAGGAAGACTTTGTAAGTCAGGTTAAGAGCCTGGATGTTAGTCTCAGGACAAGGTGGAGTCATTGAAGGGTTTTAAGAAGGAGGTGATTTGACCAGCTGTGGATATTAGATCCCCTGGCTACAGTGTGGAAAGTGGACCCAAGAGGGCTTGACTGGAGGCAGGGACATCATAAATGTGGCTATTGAATTACACAGACAAAAGATGATAATTCCATGAACTTGGAAATGTGACAATAGAGATGGAAATAAGCTGACAAATTGTAGTAATATTTACGAAGTTTAGTCAAAAGGACTAATTGATGATATGTGGGTTTGAAGGAGTGGGAAGAGTCAGAAATGATGTTCAGGTTTCTGGATTGAGCAATTAGTGATGCCATCACCGACTCCAAGTTACAGCTCTTAAAAAAGAAGACACTTCCTACTCCCTACTGCACCTGAGCTGCACTGTAAGTCTCAAGGAGTCTGATGATTTCCTAAGTCCTGTATAGGGTGACTTTTTCCCATTAACTCCTCACAGAATGCAGAGCCAGCCATTCCCCTTCCAATGCCCCACCACCACTACAGAAAAGCAGGAGAACTGGGCTCAACTATTTGTGCCTCCAAAACATATAAACAATTATTTATGCCGAAAAGAGAAAGAAAATTCAACATACGAAAAAATTGAGGAGAAGCAATATAGCAGACAGTTTAAAAACATGCATTTTGGAGTTAGACTGAGTTCAAATTCTGGCTCTACCACTTATGACATATCAATCTGAGCAAGTTATTAACTTTTCTGTGCCTCAGTTTCTGTTATTTACAAAATATGGACAATGATGGCACCTACCCCAAATGGTTTTTGTGAACATCAAATAAATTAATGCAAGGAAAATGCTGAAAATCGTGCCTGGCATACAGTAATCACTTAATAAACGTTATCAATTATTATTCCACTAGAATGTAGGCTCTGTGAAGATAAGAATTTGTCCCTTTTTTTGCCTGATGAGTCTCCAATGTCT
The DNA here is from genome assembly GCF_021613505.1 of Equus quagga. NCBI lineage: Eukaryota > Metazoa > Chordata > Mammalia > Perissodactyla > Equidae > Equus > Equus quagga. Next base: position 74,537,225 of record NC_060267.1, on the reverse strand, counting down.
GGAATGGGGCTTGGTGCCTAACAAATAGAGTCACACAATCATTATTTGTTGGATGAAAAAGATCCCTGAGAAGAGAGTACTGGTTGCCTACCCCAACAGGCATTCTTCCCTCCCTCCTTAGTAACAGAATCCAGATTTTTGTCTGGGCATACTAATACCTGGAATTATGTTTTCCCGCTTTCCTTGCAGCTAAATTTGGTCAATGAAATGTAAACTGAAATGTCTTATGGAACTTTCTGCCATATCTGGAAGTGGCCCTTCTATCTTGTCTCTTCTTTTGGCCTGCAACTAAGATGCCAGAAGTTGCAGCTGCTGTCTTGAACCAAAAGGTACCCTGAAGATGGAAGCCATGTGCCAACATGATGGACAGAAACATTGTAGCTTGAGACTCTCATGTTCTCAGAGAACTGCCAGGCCAACCCAGGAACGCTGACCTCCAGACTTCTTTTACTGGAGAAATACATTTCTCTATTTTTGAGCCAACTTTGTTTTAGGGCTTTTGGTTAAATGCTGCCAAACTAATCCTAATTAATACATTTGTTGAGCTGATGATTTTAAACTACCCTAATAAGGCCAATTATTCAATCTCAGAGTCTTGTATAACAATCTTTAACAGCATTTATCCTTTGGGACTTTTTATATGCTTTTAACAGGAGACATGCTTTGTCCACAACGAGAGGAAAGGGAAACTCACATATATTGGATACCCACAATGAATTAACTTCTTCCACATACATGAATTTATTTAAACATCACACCTGGGACGGTGGGTATTATTTGCCACATTTTCAAATAAGCAAACTTAGGCTACAGATGTTTACTTGGCTTGCCCTCAGTCACCGTGTAAGAAAGTTGTGGAGGTGGAATTTGAACCTGTGTCTGTTTGGCCCCAGAGCCCATGCCCTTCCCATGACCCCTCACTGCACACAACCAACCACATAAACTCATTCTCAAAGGCCCAAGATTGGTGTTCCTCATCACGTGGCTAAAGAGGTATCAGCATAGTTATTTCCTTTGGCATAATCTACCTTTACTTTTTCATTTGCTGGCACTTTGAAAACTTGGGGTCCATTGCTTTAAATCCATCTTTATTTCTCACAGGCCTTGTTTTCAAATCACAGATTTCTATTCACAAGGTGACAGCGGCTCCTAAATATCTCCCTCAACCACTCTGACTTGCTAGAGCCTGTCGTTCCAGTACCAATAAAATGCAAGTGACTCAAATTGAGATTACCAACCTCTCATCAGACCAGCTGGAGAGAGTGCATGGTCTGCCTTGGCCACACCCAGTTCTCTTTCCCAGAGTTTTTCTCATTTACTAAATATGATCTCAAGGCTGCTCCACCTTCTGTACTCTCTATCTCAGTGAACATCATCACCGTCCATCCTGTTGCTTAAACCAGAATCCTCTGAATCATTCTTGATACCTCCCTCTCCATCATCCACCACATACAGGAAACATTAAGCCTCCTTTTCCTTATCTTTTATGTGTAACATTAATCCATCCCCTATTTCAGGCCAGTACTCGCTTATTGATATTATTGCTAATTTTTCTCCTTGCCTCCAGCCAATTCTACACTTCAAAACACAAATTTTATGTCATTCCTCTTTTTTTTTTTTCTGGGAAAGATTCACCGTGAGCTAACATCTGCTGCCAATCTTCCTCTTTTTTTTTTTAAGTCCCCAACACCCCAGCACGCAGTTGTATATTTAAGTTGTAAGTCTTTCTAGTTCCTCTGTGTGAGCCGCTGCCACAGCATGGCTACTGACAGACAAGTGGTGTGGATCTCTGCCTGGGAACCAAAGCCAGGCCGCCAAAGCAGAGTGTGCCAAATTTTAACCACTAGGCCATCAGGACTAGCTCTTGTTCCTCTTTTTTTTTCAAGATTTTATTTTTCCTTTTTCTCCCCAAAGCTCCCCTGGTACACAGCTGTATATTTTTAGTTGTGGCTCCTTCTAGTTGTGGCATGTGGGATGCCGCCTCGGCATGGCTTGACGAGTGGTACCATGTCTGCGCCCAGGATCCGAACTGGTAAAATCCTGAGCCACCGAAGCAGAGTGCACAAACTTAACCACTCCGCCATGGGGCTGGTCCCTCATTCCTCTTTTTATTTTAATTTTTATTGAAGTATAACTTAATAAAGGTATTAACTTAGTAAAGTGCCCAAATCTTAAATATATGACTTGATATGTTTTTAAATATGTATACCAGATCAAGACAGAGAACATTCTGGCACTCCAGAAGGCTCTCTCATGCCCTCATTTGAGTCATACTCCACCCCCAAGGTAACTACTATTCTGAATTCTGTCACCACAAATTAGTTTTGCCTGTTTTAAAAACTCGTAGAAGTGGAATCATACAATAGGTTCTTTTTTGTGTATGACTTTTTCACTCAATGTCTATGATATTCATTCAGTATGTGGCACTCCTCTTTATTGCTATGTAGTATTTCATTCTGTGAATACATCTCAATTTATTTACCCTTTTCACTGTTGATGGATGTTTGAATCATTTATAGGTTTTAGATATTATGAATAAAACTGTTATGAACATTTTTGCCTATATCTTCTGGTTGACACAAGCACACATTTCTGTTGGTACATACCTAGAGCAGAATTGCTGGGTCAGAGAGCATTAGTAGGTATTATTATTATGTTGTGTTGTATTGTATTAGGTAGGTATTCGTAGGTATTGTATTATAGGTAGGTCTTATAAGAATTCCAGTTATTCCACATCCTCATCAACTCTTGGTATTGTCTATCTTTTTAATTTTAACCATTCTGGTGGCTTTAAAAATCTTTCTATGACACCTCACCTAGATAAAGTCCAAACTCCATAACATGATAGACAGTCCTTCATAACCTGAATTCTACTTATCCATTTAGCCTTATCTCTAATCTCTGCCCACCTTGAACTTGAAGCTGTATACCTAATAAATTACTTGTGGATCCTTGAGTGCTCTTTGTTTGGTTTTGTTCTGCTTCGCTTCTGGTCTCTGAACTTCCTCTTCTCCTATGCCTTCTTTTCATTTGGATAAGTCTTTCTCATCCACTGAGCCTCAGCTTAAACAATACTTTCTAAACATTCCCAACCTCAAGATTCAGTTAAATGCCCTTCAGTGTGCACCTAGAATTCCAAATGTTTACTCTTTTCTTAATATGCATCACAGTAGATTGTAATTGCCTGTTGACTTGTCCATTTTTCCTGGGGACAGGGACTGTATCTTGTTCAATTGAGTATCCCCAGTGCTTAGAAGAGTATGAGCACATAAAAGGTGCTTAATAATGTGTTAAGTTAATGAACAAATTAATAAATGAAATAACTGAGATAATGAAATAATTAATGGAGTAACTCAAATTATTATTATTAAGAATGAAATTATCAGGATACTTCGAGATCAGTATACTGATTTCTAAATTCTCATTCCTTAGGTTGTGCTTTCAACAAGTGATAATGAGGGGAAAAACACAGCAAGTATTAAATAACTAATCAGTCAATGCATAGAATTAGATAATCTTAAATCTCATTTCACTAAATTTCTCAACTGGTAGGCAGGGATCATGATTTTTCAAAATACACATGCCTCCAAAAACACATTCAGTTCCTGTGATTCACAACTAAGGCAGAACATTAGAAGAATCTAGAGAGCTTTCAAAAAATACTGATGCCCAGAGACCCAACTCTGGTTTCTGATTTGGGCCATAGTGAGTCTTTTTTTTCTGGGGTGAGGAAGATCGGCCCTGAGCTAACATCTGTTGCCAATCTTCCTCTTTTTGCTGGAGGAAGATTGGCCCTGAGTTAACAGCTGTGCCAATCTTCCTCTATTTTTTGTATGTGGGATGCCACCACAGCATGGTTTGATGAGCAGTGTGTAGGACCACCCTTGGGATCTGAACCCACAAACCCCAGGCCATGGAAACAGAGCGGGCAAACTTAACCACTATGCCACCGGGCTGGCCTCAGAATGAATCTTTTTGAGGCTTGCCCATCATAAAACAGAATAGGGCTATAGTCAGAAAGTTCTGGGGAGGAAAATGATTTATTGACAAGAAACAAGTATAGAAAAGCCAGTAGACAGTCATCTTCATGCTTCTTCAGTGCTATGAAACTATAGGATCTGTCATGGTTCCTATTAAACTATTAAATATTTTTGATGGGAAACCTCCTTAAAGGTGGAAATAAGAGAATGAAATGGAAAGAAGAGAATCTTATACACAAGGTAATATTGCAAACATCTACTCTTACGTTGGGACATCTGTTAGAAAAATAAGAAATGTGTCTATCTAGCTGAGATCTGGAGCTTGACGTAGATTCTAATATCTTGAGTGTGAATAACCCCTTGAAGTATGTCAAGTAATAAACTTAAGTATGGGCCTTAGAGAATTTGGACTGAGTTCAACAGACTCAGTCTGTTGAATATGGTTGGTATCAATCCAGTCTATTTTTCCTTCCTCCAATGACCCTTTTAGATATAAACGTAAAGTACTGGCAAGATTCTCCCCACTCTTCCACTGGGCAACAAGGACCTTCCAAACAGGACTTAACCCTGTTTAATGGATCTGACCTTAACCTGGATCTCAGATTTGGCCTCCCTGATCCTTGGGAGCTAGATGAAACTGACTCAACTGTCCTAATTCCATGGCCAGCAAGAGTTCAGAGCCCTGTGGAAGATTTCGGAACAGGCCAGGGGGTATGCACCTCACAGTCTCTTCTGCATCCTGGGCTTCTGCCTCTATCCCATCTACATTCTGAGCAGGTCAATCTATCCGTGAAATTCAGTTCCTCCACGTGTTTCTATATGAACCCCTGCTCATATACATACATTTTATTTAAGAGCAAAGGCCTATAAGGGAGAGATTATATCACACAGAGCACATTAAACAACTTTTAAAAGCCGCTTTAGATATTCCTGTTTTAAAAAGCCTTTTGGCTGCCCCTCCCCATTCCCTGATGCGGAGACTCCTCTCCTGGCCGTCCTGTCCATGCAGAACCCAGTCTCATACCTTCCCCAGATTCCCTCTCCTTCCTCTCCCATCACAATCAACTGTTCTCTCACGTCCTACTGCCACTCCATCTGTTCCAGATAAACAAATTCCTCTCTTTGACTGAAGGAGTAAGGTTGGTCCGTTTAGCCCGACCATCAGCTGAACACAAGCTCTTAGGGTCCCATCTTCTACACTTTTGAGGTATTTTTCCCTCCTTAAGTTTCCTCCCTCAGAAATTTGGGTGCCAGTGGTTGGTTGAATACTTTCTCCACCATATTACAAAGCTTTGCTAGGGTTACAGGTGGGCCTGGAACAAACAGGATGGACTTGCTTTCCCCAGCCCATCCAAGCTTATCTACCAGCCTGCTTCTCTCTCCTCTCATGCATGCTCCACTGTCCACTATGGAGAATGAGAGGAACGGGAAGGAACAGACTTGAGAGGACTGTCAAGAGAAGCACTCAGGGAAAGTTAGGGCTTGTGACGTGCGAAAGAAAAATTAAAACCACAAAAAGGAAACAGAAAGTATGTCGCTCCTCCTGGCTACATGTGGCCCCCTTTCTTTCCCTTTCACACCTTTCTCAAAGCACTATTTGTGGTCCTGAGATCTGGAATCTGGTGTCCTTGGGTTTGGGTAGGTTCTGGCCTAATCCTCACTTTCATTAAAATTTTTATTATTTTGTTCATCATGGTTTTTTTTGTATTAATTTTTAATAACAGCTTTTGAGACATAATTCACATAACACAAAATTCATCCTTTTAAAGTGTACAATGCAGTGTTTTTTCAGCTTATTCAGAGTTAGGCAGCTGTTGCCACTATCTAATTTTAGAACATGTTTTTTTTTTTTTTAAGATTTTATTTTTTTCTTTTTTCTCCCCAAAGCCCCCCGGTACATAGTTGTATATTCTTCATGTAGGTCCTTCTAGTTGTGGCATGTGGGACGCCGCCTCAGCATGGTTTGATGAGCAGTGCCATGTCTGCACCCAGGATTCGAACCAACGAAACACTGGGCCGCCTGCAGCAGAGCGTGCGAACTTAACCACTCGGCCACAGGGCCAGCCCCCCTAAATTTAGAACATGTTTATCACCCAAAGCATCAATTGTTGTTTCAAGAATCATTACATTGAATATTATTTATCTTGATTACTGAGGCTTTGACACCTCCTTAAATTCTCTGCCCAAGGAAAACACCTCACTCATCTTACTCTAGTCGTGGCCCGGCCGCGCTTCACTGGCAGATGAAGTGTGGGGTGTTTCCTGCCTTTAGTGGTTCTACCGGACAAAGGTACCTGTCAGCACAGCAGGGAGAGGTAGAAGCCTCTGCTGGAGAAGGAAATAGGGCTCGCATTCATTGGCTGCCTGCTCCGGGCCAGGTATTTACTATATGCATACTATCTAATTTTTATAACTATAACAGTAGTTGTTATCATACTAATTCACAGGTGGGGAAGCTGAGACTCAGAGAGGTTGAGAAACTTGCCTGGGGTCACACAGTGAGAGATGGAGCCAATATTTAAGGAGAGATCTATTTGGTTGTAAATTATGAGTTCTTTCCCGTTGTTCTTCTTTCTGAGCAGCAAGCAGAATAAACTTGGGGTCAAAGGAAGCAGAAAGGAAATGACAGATAAACTCCAGGGGTTCAGAAAATTATTTCCTCCAAGTGTTCCAGCTAAATGTGAAGGCCAGTGTAAGGGGTGAAGGCAAACTGGGAAGGCAAAAAGGGTGGGAGATTTCCTCTGTCTTCTAAGAAATAGGTTTTCTAGGCACAGAGCTTCATAATTTGGGAAGACCAGAGTCTCTTCCTAGGACAAACACTGACGCATAAAAATGCTTTCTATGCCACCTGATACTCTTAGTCCATTATCCATTATGAGCGTGAATTTCAAATGTCTTCCTTGTAAAGGTCACGATTGCTCATCTTTCAGTTTTCCTCGAAACTCAGGTAGCATATTTATGATTTCCTCCATGTCCCATATTATGTTGTAGCGGATCTTTGTCTTTTTCTAATTACTTTCACAAAGAATGCTGATTTAGTTCAGATGCTACGTTCAGGATTGCACAGATGCAGCTAAATAAATACAGACCATCTATGAAGGGTTATTATCTTAACTAGGTGGCTCCAAGAACCTCAAGCTGGCAAAATTCATGCTGATCATAATACCTTTTCACTCTGAGCAGGATTCTTCCCCTTTCTGGGTCTTATTCCTCTTCTGTAAAATAAGAGGGGACTGGACCAGAGCAGTATTTCTCAATTAGAGGAGGAAAGAGTGGCATCCAAGTTATCTAAGGAGCACTGAACCGTTCTCCCATCCCCAATCTCAGTCACAGCTGAAGATTCTGTTAGAGTTTCTCCCCGTTCCCCATGATCCTGAGTGAGAACCACTAGCTAGAGGAGCTCTCATCTAACATTCTCTGCAGACAAATTTCCAGGACTGACGTGAATAAAATATTAACTGTATATAAACAAAGAGGCTGGTATGTCAGCCTCAAAGATGTGGCTCAGACTCAGGGATGCTACAAGACTGACTGCACAAAAGCCTCAGGGTGGACACATCCCGGGTGTACCCTTTTCCCCTGGGTTCTAGGAGAGCACATTGAAGGCCATGCCCAGGGCATAACTCAGGAAGCACTGCGTCAGAATCTCACCACCCACGTGTCTTTTAGGTGTGACTAACCCAAAGGGAGGGGGCTAAAGGTCTCCTTTTATTCACCATCAGCCTGCTCTCAGCCAGCTCTAGTGTACCTTCCTGGTACCTGGAGACAATGGAAACAGGATAAGCAGGTCAGACAGAAAAACTGCATAATGGTGACTTGGCTTTCCTTCTTGTAGGGTCTTATTGTCACCATGGGACCCACACCACACACATACTAACCAAACATACACACTTGTCATAACATGTGCATTAATCTACCACCCACCAACACACTAGGGCTCCTTCCAATACACATATACTCTGTCCTAACACACCTGCATGTGCGCATGTGCCCATTAACACACACACACACACACCCCTAGTCCAAACAAAAGCATATAACCTGTCCACATACAAATAACTTTTTAAAAAACATATCCTATCTATAAATAGGCAAAGATGTCCCAAAGCTACCTCTGGAATAAAAGAGAACACTCTGTTCCATCTTTTCTAACAAACATTCTGTAGGGAATTATTCTTTAATTAACTCATTCAACAAATATTTCTTGAACTCCACTGGGCGCCCACCATGCACTAGAGTAACTACTGGGGAAATAATGGTGAGAAAACCAGCCACAATCTCTGTTGCAAAATCTAGTAACAGTGACTTTTCTAGTGGTGTTTGGAAATGGAACTATAAAAGAGACTTGAGTAAATGGAAAGAAACAGTAATGTGAATTGGGAAAGATACATGATTGTTCACTAACTGAAGAATTGTTCGTCATTTTGCTCTCTTGTTGAAATGGGAACAAGAGAGCAGGCAGAAACAGCAGGAGCACCAAGTTAAGATAGCAACCTTTTGTAGGTGGGTCCATATTTATTTAGCTCCATCTGTAGAACCCTGGGCACAGCATCTGAGCTAAATAAGCATTCTTTGTGAAATTAATTAGAAAAAGACAAAGACCCACTACAACATAATATGGGACATGAGGAAATAATATGCTACCTGATTTGACGTTAGATAAGGCCAGGAGACAGTTTTTGTCCCAGAAAAAACTGAAGAGATGCCGATGGACTCCAAGAAGGTTAGATGGTAGGCATCTCCTGATGTCTAGGGCAGCCTAGGATAGATGGGTGTCCGTGATGCTAGGGTTCCAAGAGAAAATACAGAATGTTCAAATAAATTTGAACTTCAGCTAAACAAAAAAATTTTAGCATAAGCATATGTCATGCAATATTTGAAACGTATACTAAAAAATGATCCATTATTTATTTAAAATTCAAATATAACTGGGCATCCTGTATTTTTATTTGTTAAATCTGGCAACCTTACATGATGCCAAAAATAGATAAAGAAGACAAAGTTCTCCAATTTGTGTACAATAGTACCCCCCTTAACTATCATTTTGCTTTCCACAGTTTCAGTTACCTGTAGTCAACGGCAGTCCCAAAATATTAAATGGAAAATTCCAGAAATAAACAATTCATAAGTTTTAAATCGTGAGCCATTGTGAGTACTGTGCTGAAATCCCATTCTGTCCCACCTGGGATGTGAATCATCCCTTTGTCCAGGGTATCTACACTGTATATACACTACGTGCCAGTTAGTCACTTAGTAGCTGGCTTGGTTATCAGATTGACTGTCCCAGTATCACAGTGCTTGTGTTCAAGTAACCCTTATTTTACTTAATAATGGCCCCAAAGTGCAAGAGCAGTGACGTTGGAAATTCAGATATGCCAAGGAGGAGCCATAAAGTTCTTCCTTTAAGTGAAAAGGTGAAAGTTCTCAACTTAATAAGAAAAGAAAAAAAACTGTATGCTGAGGTTGCTAAGATCTTCAATAACTTTTGTTACAGTATATTGTTATACTTGTTCTATTTTATTACTAGTTACTGTCGTTAATCTCTTACTGTGCCTAACATAAATTAAACTTTATCATAGGTATGTATGTATAGGAAAAAAACAGTGTATATAGGGTTCAGTACTATCCACAGTTACAGGCATCCACTGGGGGTCTTGGAGCATATCCTCCACAGATAAGCGAGGACTACTCTAACAGGCCTTTTCAATTGGCTAGTAAACAGACAGGAGGTAAATGGAGTCAAACTGGAGAAGCCAGAGCCCCAGATATCTCTAATGGATAGAAAGAAGCAGAAGGAGGAGGTCAGAAACAGGGATCTGGCAAATGGTGATGGAGCTAGAGTCAATGACCTTGGGCCCATTCCTGGCATAGAGCCTGTGCTACAGATCCTACAGTTTGGTTTCGTTACAAATCAAAATCCATCTCAGATCATGTGGATATCTCAATTTAACACTTTGGGCAGCTAAAAACGAGATGGAAAAGAGCCGGAAGCTATCAACTCTATAGCCAGACAGTTACAGATTAACTGGGCTGACTAATTACATTTTTGGCTGAGTTCTAGTTCACTTAGAGATTAACCTGTAATCTGAAATTTTATTCTTTTGTAGCTTTCAGTGTAGCTGACATTGTTTGTTTGCTAGCTCATTTTCATAGCAAAACTTACTTTTAGAAAACTCCTACTGGTAAGAAGAAAAGGATGTTTTCTACACCCAGGACTGGCTGCACAATGTGTGGGGCTCTACATAAAATAAAAATGCCAGGCCCCTTGTTCAAAAATTATTATGGATTTCAAGAAGGAGATATGAAACCGAGCACCGGGTCCCTCTAAGTGTGGCGCCCTGTGCAAAAGCACAGATTGTACACCCATGAAGCTGATGCTGTCCACATCTTAATTGTGACAGAGAGATAAATCTATATACTTAGAGCTAGGGACAGTGGTGGAAGAAGCTTGGACTCATTTGAGAACTCACAGAAATAAAAGGAACTCAGCAGAGACATGGAACACAGGTGGGACAGAGACGAGGGTCAACTGAAGCTATTCCTACATTCCTCTTGAGTTTTTCTCGGGCTCACACTGACCTTGGGATAGGTGAATTAATCTAGCAGGTCTCCTCCTTATTTCTTTCCAAGTTTTTCACCACTTTCATCTGACATGGTTTATACACCCTTTTCTAGTTTTGTCACTTCTTACTGCCCTTCCCTCTCCATCCACCTCACCATAGGAAATCATGTTTCAGATACGATATATTACACAGTACAATAGGACAATTCTTTCCTTTAATCTGGATGCTACCTTTAATTCAGTCTAATAATATGCTAGCCTTTTCAACAGCTGTTTCATGCTTTGGGCTTATGTTAAGCTAATATTCAATAAAAGCCCTTCAATCTAGTCCACATGAGCTAATCTATGTCAGGACTTGAGTTTCTGCAGGTTCTGTTTAAATTTAACATGTCAGACTTTACATCTGCTTGATTTAAATTTCAGCTCTTTGGTTTCATACCAGCATTCCAGCCAGTTGAGATCATTTTGGAAATTGATTCTGTCATCTGTGGTCTTAGCCATCCTTCCTGGCTTTGATTCATCTGCAGATTTGGTAATACTGTCATCTATGTCTTCCTACACAACCCTGTTAAAAGTGCGGAACAGGGCACGGCCAAGGACAGACAGGATCCTCCACAAAAGACTTGCCCCTGAGTGACACAGAGACAATAATTCCATTCCTCTAGGCGTGGTTCTGTCAAGCATAGGAGTATGTGAGGCATCATAAGAGGAACTTATTTGACATTCCTTGAGAAGTGCACAGTCTGAGGAGTCATTTGAAATATTTTTTTAGGGAAAGTGTTAGAAACCCAAGTATCACTAGCAGAAAATGTAAATGCCCAAAGAGATACAGGTAGGTATAAGACATAAATTACGAAGGAAAAAAATAGACAAAACAAAAAGAGAAAGGGCAAAGAGGAGGATGAGGATCAAAAGGAAGGCCAGAGAGAGATCAAGAGGGAGAGGAGAGAGACTTCAATGACAGCAGTTCTAAAAGTCACGTGACCTTGTTCTAAGATTTATCTCTTCCTTTCTCTGAATGCCAAATGAGGTTAATAGCCAGTCCTTAAAGAACCTCTCTTGGAAGGATAATAATTGGACTGATGGGCCACATCAGATAAAAATCAGGATTTCCTGAGGCTAATCCAAACTGACTTGGAACTCTTTGAGGTTTGAATTCTACTTGATAAAACTGGTCATACTCCTTTATCTTACAAAAATTAGAATTAACATTCTTCTGATCTGAATGATATACAGTCAGGAAAATCAGCTGAGTTCCTCTGACTACTCCTATTAATAACCATTGCCCTCAGCAAAGAGGAAGAGCAACTCTTAAAAGAAAGTTGAAGAGATGAAAAACTTCTTTTGAGTTTCCTCTCCCTGTATTTGGTACTGAGGCACTTCTGATTAAATGATGTAGAATCAGATTTTCTTCTTGTCAGTTTTTTAAGGATTCTGCTAAAGAAGAGGGTTAAAATTAAGGGTTAATTTTATTTATACTGAAATGCCATCATCAGCATAGATGACCAGGACTCTCATTTATCCACATTCACACAATATGCTCAGCCATACCACCCAATTACAATTTCACCACATGCGCTCATTCTTCCATGATGATGCTCATGATGTCTCTTCTGTTTAGAATGCCCTTTCCCTCTTGCCTGCTTGGCTAATTGCTACCCATCCTTTAAAGGATCAGTTCAAGTACCTCCCTAGAAATATTTCCTCATCACTCAATTGAGTTAGAGAATATAGATGTCCTGCCTGGGCTAGAGGATGTAGTAACACATTCTCTCTTTCCTCTACTAGACAGAGTATTAAAGGTAGGACTTGATTATTGTTCATCACTAAATCCTCAGTACTTAACACAGGACCTGGAATGTTGTTGACTGCTCAGTAAATGTTTGTGTAAAGAGGAGGACAAGGAAGAAAAGACGGGAAGAAGGAAGAAAGGGAAGGAGATAGGAATAGATCATAAAATCTCATCATGTGGAATGACTTTTATAGTATAGTCTCTAAAAAGAGTAGGTGACCTTTAAATGACTCTTCAACTTATCTTTCTAGTCTGTCTTTTTATTTATAGGTTTTCATCCATCTGAACTCTGTATAATGACCCATGCTTCAAAGAGAAGACAGATGACCATTTGGCAGAGCTGCAAGCCAATATTCAAGTACATTGATATATGTCATCCTGTTAGTTCAAGGAAATCTTCAAGTTTCTGTTGAATGTTCAAGTGCACTTTGTGATGATATTTATAATCAGTGTGTTATCATGAAAAAAGAGTGTGTTGATTATGGTAGTTCAAGGCAACATAAAACAACTTTAAGTATATAATGAGGTAATTGAGACTGACAAAGCAATTATCCACCAGAGAAATAAAGCTCAACTGTATCAGAGGAAATGTGGAATATGATAAACTTCTGAGGAGTAGTTTCAACCAAGGCCAAGAGTTCATCAGCACTTCTCATCCTCTGCCACTTTATACTCTAAATGTAGCATATACCCTATTACAAGGCGGTACTCAAAAGGGGAGGTGGAAGCATCTGCAGAATAGTGCACTTTGACTCTCAGAGAAATAGGAAAAAAAAATGTCATTTTCTAACAAGAATTTTGGGAGACTTTTTAAAAAAATAAATAATGGCTGCAAATTGTCCCCAAGAGTCTCCTCAATTATACCAAAATATAAGAATTCCTAATAAGGACCCAGAGTGACACGTCATTTCCTGCTCAGTCATAAGATCAGAGAATTTTTTTCTGGATTCCACATCTGGAGATTGAGATGAAATTCAGTTTCAACATCTGGGTTTTCAACACCATTGAAATCCCTTTAAAATAAATGTGTTAATATGCCAAAAACTTAAAGCCCTTCTGGAGAAAAACACCAGCAAAAGAAATACTCAGAGACACACCCCCCACCACCACAATCCAACTTAATGTGTCATTATATGCTTTCGATTTGTCAGAGTAAGGAAGAAAGTTGGATGTCTAAGGATCGATCTCTCCTAAAGATAGGTGTGTACATCTCCAAGTCTCTTACTTTGCATTTCTACTGGAATGACCCATCAAACTCTGTACTTAAAAAACTGGAGTCCCAATTCCTAATTTCTGTTCCTAAAAATATTCCTCTTTTTCTGACTTTCTTAATTCTATCAATGGTGCCCCTGAAGAAATGCTTAAAGAGGATATTTCCCAGGTGAGGCAAAGGCCTAGTGAACAGGAACCTACCTGGTGTAGAAGCTTCTGAGATGCAAGTAGAGAGGGACTAATTAATGATACCAGAGAGTTAATTGATGGGGTAAGGCCCATGAGGAGGTAGAGGGGGAGAAACTTTAGAGCACAGAGAGCTTTGAATTTAGATTAGCTTTAGGTCAGAGGATTAGCTTTAGAAGAGAGGAAGGAGGAAGGGAATTTTGCGTACTCGAGATGAGAAACAGAGACTTATGGTAATTACTCTTTGATACTTGTTATTTTCTCTGTAAGATATTAAATGAGGGGCCGGCCCTGCGTCCAAGTGGTTAAGGTCACGTGCTCCGCTTTGGCGGCCCAGGGTTTCGCCGGTTCGGATCCTAGGCGCAGACATGGCACCACGCATCAAGCCATGCTGAGGCAGCATCCCACACGCCACAACTAGAAGGACCCACAACTAAAAATACACAACTTTGTACCAGGGGGCTTTGGGGAGAAAAAGGAAAAAAATAAAATCTTAAAAAAAAAAAGATATTAAATGAGGCCATCTTGTAAGAATGAAGGGGCAGGGTGGGACACAGAAGGGATACAGAGTTTGAAGAGAATAGAGAAGTTTGAAATAACTTAAGCTTCTATGAGGAATAGGAGAGAAAGCTGACCAGTGATGTGTCATGGAAGGCCCAGCTGTTTTCCTGGGTGGGTTAGATAAAAGGTTAAGGGGACAAAAGAACAGACAATTTTGTCAACGCAGTAATTGATCTGAAGAGCTAAGAATTTAGGTTGGATGGGGAAAGACAAATAGATTGGAAACAAAGGGAAGAATGAAATACTGGGAGGTCTTGTTAAGATCAAAGAGCAAGTCTAGAAGGAGAAAGGATTGAGAGAAATGGAAGATTGAAGCCAGAGGGTAGGATACTATAGTTTAAGAGTCTGGAGGTAGAGTGGTTTGGGGCAATTGATAAAATCCAAGATTTGTCTATGAATGGGGGTAACTAAAGTTACATGGAAGTCATGGGGTTGAAAAGGTCAAGGAGTTTATGGGTAGGTCATTGACATGGACATTGTGGTGACCCATGGTGATTATGTGACTGGAGATGGATCAGGGGCCAAAGGTAAATGGAGAGGAGGGACCAAGAAGATGGTAGTTTGATCCAAGGAAGGGAGATGTAGTATAATCTAGAGCAGCAGGGGAAGTGGTGTTTTTAGGGGCGAACCTGTGTCAGTTATGTCAGGAGGAAGAGGTCAAAGATGTAGAGAACTTTAGTCATCATGGTCCAGGGGTGGTAGTGAGGGGAAATTTCGAAGCTGGTCTTGGAAGTGGAAGCACAATATGTGGACTACTTTTGCCGTGGAACTTTTCCCCACCAATGTAGTTTTTATTTATCCCTCATTCTCTGTACTTCTAAAAATTAATGTCTTCAAGTGCGGAAACTGAAGGGCATCCCTCAGTATTCAGATTGTCTGAGTCATGTTGAATGCTGCCTTCCAGGCATCCTCCTAGATTCTGGTGATGTTACACATCTCCCTGATTTCAGACTTTGCCAATATTCCAGCTTTCCTCAGCTGGTCCAACAAGTTGAGAATGATCAGGAGTGGGCAGTTATTGCATACTCTGACTCCCAAGAAGCCTTAGTAATCCTAACATATCCCAATTCCTGCCTCTTTTTTTGTATGGCAGGATACACCAAAGCCAGAGGAAACTTTACCAACAGATTCTCTAATGGGTCCTTCCTAAGGACTCAGGCCTTCAGCAACAAGCAAGCACACCCTTAGAACTTAGGCATGAGGTCGGCGCCAGGGGCAGCTCTTTTGCCTTTTCTTCCAAGAAGTCCTTTCAACCACGTACTCCAACTCCTGGTGGAGCCATTTGGTCACTGACACAAGCTGCATATACTTCCATATACTGTTCACAGCAGCAGACTAAGGGAAAGGCCATGGTCTAGAAGTTTCAGGGAATGGTTGGGTCATGGCCATTAAACCAACATTGCAAAGATGGCTGGTGATCAGGAATTCACAGCCATTCTGACCTAACTTTGCTCAGGTGTCCCACCTGGCAGAGAGAGGGACTTGAGCTCTCTTACACAATCAGGCAGGAGATCAATAGGCAGAAAACTGCCCTCGATATTGAATATCTTCCACCTACTGTCTATGGTCTTTCCTTCTAGTTACAATAGTTTGTCCCAAGATAAGGTTTCTAGGACCTGCAGCTGAGTATATCTCTGAAATGGATGATTCAAGTTCTAGATACTGGCTCCTCCCCACCTACTAAGTACTACCGCAGTTAACTGGGCCATTCTCAACTTTGTTCTAGGATATGACAACTTATCACAAGAAGAAGAGATCATTACTATTATTAATAATAATAGATGTTTACGAGAACGTATTATTTACCAGACATTTTATATATATTGACTCATTTAATCTTCTCAACAACCTTATCAAGTTGGTTCCATTGGCCTCATTTTTTAGATTAGGAAAATGAGAAGTTAACTATACCTAAGGTCACAAAGGTAGAAAGTAGCAGAGTCAGTCTTCAAAATCAGTCTGACTATGGAGACCTTGCTCTACTAATCCACTTGTTTTATACAGATAGGGACAATGTGTGGTTGTTGCAGATTGTACATTTCCCTGAAAGAGAACGCTTCACAGATCGAATGGACTGCCTAAGTGAGGAGGTGAAGTTCTTCAAGCAGTGTCTGGATATCAGGAACAACACAATGGGGCTTCAAATCACAGACGGATGGTGGGAGACGGTCAACTTATCAGAAAGCACTGAGGTTGAAACTTAAGGGGACTTCCTAATGCCATTTGAGTGGACCCCTTGGATGCTAACCTCTTCCATACACACATGTAAGATTATCACGCCCAGCATAACTGGAGGCACCCATCACTTCAGAGAGAAAAATATATGTTTTTATCATCCTAATGAGACATCTCTTCAAATGAAATTCGTAATGAAAAAATGGCAGGGGTGAGATTTCAATTCACAAATAGCCAAGTGCATACCTGTTTCCTGTCTGAACTGGTGTCATTAGCCAGTCAATCTACTCCTCCAGGGTGCAAAATTGTAATAGTCTTTACCAACATATGCATACCGGTGGGGGCAGGGAGGGTAAGGAAAGGAAGGAGAGGAAAATGAAAGGTGGTTATCATGTATCAGCCAGGCCCTTTGTAGACAGAATCTCATTTAATCCTCACAGTAACTCCATGACATAAACACTATTATCTCCACTTTACAGATTAGGAAACTGGGAATCAGTCACATAGCTAATAAGGGGTGGTACTGGGACTTCAAAGCTCCTGTTTTTTTACTGTAGCATCCTGCATATTTATGTACAGGTGGGAGGGATGGCAACTTCCACAACGGCTTAGCGAACAAAAGGAGAAGCTGAAGATGAAGCAAGTACAGTAATGTTTGGTATGCCAAGGGAAATTATACCCTTGATTCACTTGGCATGAGGCAAATAGGGAGAGAAACACAGGCCTCTGCACCCTCCAACCATATCTTCCTTCTCATCCTAGATGCAGGCTCCATGGGGTTACAAACCAGGGCTTGCTGCCAAGTCACTTTTATGCTTCCAACCTCTGGAACCCAAACTGAGTATAACTACAGTCTGAAAGAACAGTAAAGACCCAACCTTCTTATTGTACAGACCAAGAGACTGAAGCCCAGAGAGAGGTGAGGACTTATTCAAGGGCAGGCGTAGAGTTAGGATCAAAGCTACGACTGGAACCTGGATCTCTTCCAGGCAGGTTTTTTAGATGACAACATGGTTGGCCCTGGGAAATCAGCAGTTCTATGCCACATCTCCTTAAATTCTTAGTGTTCAAGTCCAGTTTGCATCTTTCTGGGGATTCTCTAGAAATTTCCCAAATGGAAATGTCTGCGAGGATGAAGAGGATATATTTATATTCAGGAGATATATTTATTTGGGAAATAAACATCAACAGGACTAGTGTGAGGAGTTACTGGGTGGAAAACAGAAGACCCATTATGAAGTCTGAATCCTAAGTCAGAAATGTATCAGGATCTTTAGAAAAACCCTGGCCTTAGGCTGTTTCCAAGCAGGGGACCTGATGTGGATGGTGATAACCACTCTGTACCTTGCTTTGTAAAGCCTGTGCCTCTCTACCCAGCCTGTGTCCCCACTCTGATTTATAACTCTTTGACCTTCCCACCAGAGAATTACAATCAGAGAGCTCAGATCTGCTTTCTACAACATATATTACCTTTGTGGGAATGAGAAAAAGGTGCTTGTCCTTTGCACCCCTAGCCTCTTGGCTTAGTGAGCAGAGCATGGTCTAGGTTTCTGCCCTGACTCATCTCCTCCAGGCACTCCTTTGCATAGCCCAATTTGCACAACCATAGTGGGCAGTGGCCCTTTCTGTTCTTCCTCCAAAGAGCCCAGATAAGTCAAGGGAATCTTCCCATCCATGATACTTATAATTGCCCACAGAATTTTACCAACCAAATCAGGTGTGGGTGTAGGAGAGGGCGTTACTCAAGCAGATGCAACTCTGATTGGAATTGCTCAGTTTTAATTGGAGTCTGTTCCATTTATTCCTGAGAGAACCCACTTCAACTCCTGATGTTGAAGTCTTTCAGATTTTCCTAAATTTAAAGTTGGCATATGATTCTTAGCACCTTCTTACTGGAGCAATGTCTAGCATACATCATTCAAAGGATGTCTGGTGAGCAGAGGAAGGAAAAAGGAAGAAGGAGAAGAGGGAGAGAGGGAGGAGCAGGGATGGAGACTCCTCTGTGACAAAGATCATGTCTATGTGATGAAGAATATAGAATTCCAGCATCAGCTCTGGGCCATGCTGTATTGAGACAGCTGATGCATGATTCATTGGGCTACATGGTATGTCTAGTTGGCAATGGTATCCATATGTCTCTCCTCCTACCCACAGTCTGCAGGTCTGCAATTGCTAGACAATGCTTTAGTGGATGTGTTTGGCACCTGAGAGATAAGAACATACCACTTAATAATATGCTTTCTGCATATGATACTTTGCTAGACTAGTGAGCACTTATGGCTTCCTGAATGCATGGGTCACTCTCAACCACGACATTAACTACTAAATGGAGAAAATTTATAGAGTTGGGGCTACCAGATCTAATGATGAAATGTCTGGAAAACCCATTTTGAGGGCAGAATGATACGTTGAGAAAGTATAGAGGAGAGACTCTTTATGGCAAGTAGAACTCATGTCAAGGGTAGTGCCTAGCCCTGAAGGAAATGGGCAACGGCATTGTTGACATACCATTCTGGAGAGACCAGGGTGTTGACTCTTCACAAAGTTTCAATGATTTGGCTTGTGTGGTGACAAAATGAGTTCTTGCTCATCTCATCATTGGCACTATCATAATCATTATCAACAATAACACCACCAACGTCAGCAAATATTTATTGGGTGCCTTCTCTGTAAAATTGTCAATAGGATCTTAGGCTTAGGTTCTGAAAGGCCTGGTCTTAAAAACCCTTATAGAGAGAACCTAAAAAATCAGTAATATTATCAATTTAAGATTTAGAAATTGAAGCAGGTGGGTTTCCACAGACTCTCTGAATACAAAACAAAATCCATGCCCCAAATTGTGATAAGAAATGTTCACATATTGAGGTATATGAGGAAGCTATTCTGGTTTAAATATGATTCGGCCTGACCTGCGTGTGAACTAAAGAAGCCTGACTTATGGCATGTCAAGCCTACCTTGTACATATGCTTTAACCATTAAGGTAAAGGATGCATTAGGCATTATCTCAAAGTGAAGAATGCACTCTTTGAACATAGGGATGCACACTTCCTTTCCTAGACAGCAATATCCTTTGAAGATAAGTTTCCTTTCCCAGACATCAGGGTCATGTTGACCTGTTAATCTGTAACTAAACATCTCTTTGAAACTTTGAGGAATATGTATCCTGGACACGTTTAGTATATGTTCTTTGTCTAAAAAGGTATAAAACTGTACTGAAAACCATGCTTCTCCAGAATGCTTTCTTCCCTTTGTGGAGACTACGTTCCCGGGCTAGTCCTCAGCTTGGCTCAAGTAAATTCACCTTATCTTTCTTATCTATAGAGTGGTTACTGGTTATTTGCGTTGACGTTTGAAATGTACCAAAGTGTAGACTAAGAAAAGTAAGTCTCCTTCCTACCTCTGTCAACTAACCTCCCAATTCCCCTCAAAGATGCACCTATTCTTTATTGGAAATTTTATCTGAGGAGAAGAGAAGGGTTCTAACTGAACAATAAAAACCCTGGTGAAAATCTTTGCAATGCCACTCACATGTTTTCTGGCCAGGGTTCTGCATGTTCAGGAAAAATTCTTAATGACTGTTGACTGCTGCCTCCTGGCAGCGAAGCAGAAATTCAGATATGTCACTTAAGACAGGAAGGAGCCTGTCAGGGAGGAAAGATTTATCCTCTACACTTCTAAGTTCTTCTGGCTAGTCTAAGAATTAAATTGACATGAGACAAATTGACAGGAGAAAAACTAACGGAAGTTCAATAACATGTATACCTCCTATATACATGGGAGAGACCCAGGAAAACTGAGCAACTTGCCAAAATGGCCAAAACCACCACCTTAAATATCATCTTCAGCTAAAGGCAAAGTAACATGTTGGGGGTGGGGAGAGTCAGTTATGGGAGGTTACCAGGAAAAGCACAGTAAACAAGGGTAAGGTTGCTACGCAGATTTAAATTCATGCCTTTTCCATTGATAAGAGTTTCTAGGGATTATGTCACCCCCCTCTTCCTGGTACAGTGAGGGAGACACCCTTACAAATGGAGATTTACCTTACATGTGTAAATATCTTTTACAAGGGGTGGCTTCTACTTGGTTTTCAGATCTTCTCTCATGTGTGCTGTTTCTTAAAAATAACCAGCCTAAAACAATCCTTATGCCATGGAGACCTTTTGGGGTGACATATTCTGCTTCCCTAAAACCCCAATTCCATTGGCCTCAATGTTAGTTGATGTGAGAATTTGTGGCTGTTATTGACAATGGTAGAACCAAAATTCCAGTGTCAAAGCTAATACCAAAAAAAGTCTCAGAAATCCCATGGAGCTATGGCACCTCTCAAGCCAAATACCAAGTGGCTCCAGTTTACACCTCCAATAATTTGTTGAGGCTGCAGAGATTTTTCCTGACGGGAAAATGCAGAGTGGCCCAGGCCCAAAGAGTAAGTTGTTCTTTTGCAGTACAGCTCCTATATTTAAATTTCATTTTAATATTTACTTTTATTGAAGTAATTTATGGATATGGTAACATATCAAATCGTTCTATTTATGATGAAAAACAATAGTCTCCCACACTACCTCCACTCCATCCCCAGTTCTGTTCTCAGGAGGCAGCCTCAGCCTCTTCTAAGAGTTTAGAACTTTTATTGGTTACCTCTATCATGTTATATACACATTCTTATTTCTTTATTTCTTGATTTATCAATTTTAGGCATTATCTGTTGACTCTCATTTATGGAAGTTGAAGATTTGGCTCACCATTCCCTTGGATAATTTTATATTATTTTTAGTTCTTTCATTGATTATACGTTTAACTTTAAAAAATATGCTTAAACTTCCATTTCTTATTCTATCAACTTTTACCAGGGCCATTTGACTCCCTACTTTATGCGAGATTGTTAATTCCCATACATTTTCTTCTCTCTTCCATGTGCCACCACTGTCAGCACTTTACTTTTACTTCTCCAAGTTGTTAACATATGCATTCTGCCTGCAACTACAACCAACATTTACTTGGTTTTTCTGAGATAAATCTGAAAGTTACAAACCAGTCAACAACATTTACATTAGTACGACAATGTAAATATTGTTCAGTGCTGGCCAGGTAGCATATTAGGATTATATTTGCTCCTCCAATGTCATGATCCTTCAACTGTATAAAACAAATTGTTACTAACATTGAAGACACATCAAAGCATGTATTTTCTTACACTATCAACTGAAGGGGAGGAAAAAATTATTCCTCTACCCTCTAGGTTCTCCTAATTGGTCTAAGAATTAAGTTGACATAAGACACAATAGGAGAAAATAAAAAAAATTTAATAACATTTATACATGGAAGAAACCCAGGAAAACTGAGTAACTTGCCAAAATGGCTGAAGCCACTACCTTAAATAACATCTTTAGTTAAAGACAAAGGAGGATGTTGGGGGCAGTGGTTTAGGGCTTCAAAGGGGAAGAAGGCGATTTACATGGAGATGGAAAAACAAATGTTTGGTAAAAAAATGTTTGCCTGGCCATCTATAGGGAATGTGACCCAAGAGAGAACTTTGATAAAAATGGGCCTAGCAAGGTTTCTCTCTGTCTGTCGCACCTAGCATTATCTATGGTGATATCTCCTTCCTGGGATAGGTCCTCTCTTAAGTCTGCCTAAATCTTAAATTCATTTAAGCACTTAGGGAGAAAGTCAAAATTTCTTTGAGTCTTTTATTCTTAAAAATAGTCAAGCCAAAGAGATACATTTGGGGGTGGCAATTCTGATCCCCCACACAACCAATTAAAATTATACTACATTTTAGTTTATTTCTTATTTGCCTTAAATCATACTTGTCTTATATGAATATTGCTACCCTGGCTTCTACCAGATTAGTATTCAAATAATCTATTTCCACCTATCTATTTCCATCCTTTTTGGGTAGTTTCATTTTAGATGTGTCTCCCAGATACATAGAGCTAGATTTTTTTTTTTTTTTTTTGAGGAAGATTGACCTTGAGCTAACATCTGCTGCCAATCCTCCTCTTTTTTCTGGGGAAGATGGCTAATATCTGTGCCCATCTTCCTCTATTTTATATGTGGGATGCCTGCCTCAGCATGGCTTGATAAGCAGTGCTAGGTCCACGCCCGGGATCTGAACTGGGGAACCCTGGGCCACCAAAGCAGAGCACACGAACTTAACTGCTGTGCCACCAGGCTGGCTCCCATAGAGCTAGATTTTTAAGAACCCAATTTGATCACTTTCTTCTTCAGTTAGGTAAGTTTAATTCATCTATATGCTTTGGGATTAATGACATATTTTAACTTAATTTTACCATCTTAATTTGTGTTTCCTATTCACTATCATTTTTCTTGTTTTGTTTTTTTCCTTTTTCTCTATTTCTATAACTTCATAAAATTTCTGGTAGTCACTTCTTTTTCCTGCCTCTATTAACTTCTCCTCTATTAATTAACTAAATATTAATTATTATAGATGATAGTTCTACTCTTAAGTTAAAAATTTACATAATGAATTATGAATTTTTCTAATAAAGTCTATAAAAATTCAGTATTTCTATTATACTCCTAGCTCAAACACAGGTCTTAGGATGCTAGACCCATTGAATACTAGCCTTATCTTCTTATCATTATTTAGAGTTATAGTTTTAACTCTATTAAAATATACATGTAAATTAGAGTTATTTTTTTACAGGAAATAGTTAAATTTATTGACATACTTTATTCACGGTTTTTCATATCCCATGTCTTCCCTCTGTTCATGTTTTTCCTAAAGATGCTAAAGAACATCTTTAATAGTTCTTTTAATGGAGTTCTATGGATGATAAATTCTTTTGGTTTTTGTATATCTGAACATATCTTTTCCCCTCTAATCATAATTTGTCCAGATAAAAAATTCTATGTGGATGGTTATTTCTCATCAGCACCATCATTACTGTTTTCTGACTTCCATTGTTGCTGATATTAAATCTGCTGTTGATTTGTCATTACTCTGTAGATAATCATTCATTTTCCATGGGAGATTTTAAGATTATGTCTTTATCCTTAATGTTCTGCAGTTTTATTAAGATGTAGTTTGGTATTTTTATTTATTCTGCTTGGTACTGAACATACATGTCTAATCTGAGTGAGGGCAGAGATATTATTTTGTTCACTGTTATGTTCCTAGTGCCTGGCACAAAACAGGCAACCAACGAATATTTCTTAAATAAATCAAAGTCTTTCTTCAATTTTTGGAAATTCTAAGCCATTCTTGCTTCAAACATTTCTTCTCTAACCTAGCTCTATTCACCTTCAGGAACTTTTATTAGACAATTGTTGAAGCCTCAAAATCTATCCTCCACGTCTTTTAATGTTCTTTCATAGTTAATTTCTTTGTCTCTTTGCATGGCATACTGAGTGAGTTCCCCAATAACGTCTTCAATTTCTAATTAAGTTTCCAATTGTCTCCTGTTTTGAGAGTATTCTTAACTATAACACTTCTTTTATGCCAATGATTACATTTTTTAACAACTTCATTGAGGTATAATTTATATACCATAACCACACTCATTTTTAAGTGGTACAATTTGAAGATTCCTAGTAAATTTATAGAGTTGTGGATCCCTCACCAGAATCCAGTTTTAGAACATTTTCATCACCCCCCCAAATTCCTTCTGCTCATTTGTAGTTGTGAAAATTAATAAACACAAACCTCATTTAAAATGGAATCAAGAGGCCAGAAGAGAGAATGCTCATGCACATGCCACTCAACGCACACTACAGACCCTAACAGGAAGAGATGTACCCTGCAACTCCGACAGGAAGTGATACTACCTTACTACACCAGCAGAAACAAGAAATTCCTCCTTGCCCAGTAAAAGCTCAGCCAATGAGAGACTGCCATAACTCAGTTAATGAAAAGCCATTATACTTTAAACTCCCAGTTTGCTCCAAGGGGCTCTTCATTTATAACAGCCCCTCTTAAACTTCATAAAAGAACATTCCCCTGCTTTTTTTCTCTGGACTTGCCTGTGGTTTGCCACAGACCACGTCTTGAATTACATTCTTTGCTGTTCCCAAATAAGCTCATTTTGCTGGTAAAATAAATGGCTGTTTATTTGCTTTAGGTCAATATAGTGTAGGGGAGGAAGACTTTTCCTCTACCTAGTGTGGGTTTGTCTGGCCAGAGAATGAATTAAATTCACATGAGAGAGAATAGCAAGAGAAAATTAAACAAAGCTTTATGAGGACCATGGCCCGGGGACTTTCTTCCCGAAGGAAGAAAGGGCACTGAAGAAGTGGGGTGCACAGAATGGTTGTAGATCCCCAAACAGGGTATTTCACATATGATTGAAATGTCCCTCCCACAATAGTCACAAGATTGCCCTGTCGGCACAGCACTTGATGGACACAGCAGATAGTGGTCTGCTATCTCAGAGGGCGTAGCAGGAGGCAAGTCTATTGTCTTGAGCTGGGCGGTCACTGGTGAGCGCAGCAATCGGTTCCTAGCCTAAGGAAAGATGCTTAATCCTTAAGGAGACGCTAATGTTGGGAGGAGGAGGGAAGTCAGTTACAGGAGGTTACCAGACGGGCACAATAAAATGCAGATTTAAGTCCTTGCCTTTGGCATTGACTAAGAGTTTCTAGAGAGAGGGTCATCTCCTTTCTTCTTCCTGGTACAGAGAGGGAGGCATCTTTTACAGATAGAGATTTATCTTACAAATGTAAATGTCTCCTAACAAAGGGCAAGCAAGTTCCACTGCTCAGAGCCTCCTTCCCTGTCCCAGTTTATCAAAAGCAATCAGCTTCAAATAATCCTCATGCCAAAGAGACATATCTTGGGGTGGCCAATTCCAGTCCCCACAATAGTCAATCCTCGTCCCCACTTCCAGCCCTAGGCAATCACTAATCTACTTTGTGTCTCTCTAGATTTGCTTTTTTTTTTTTTTGATATTTCATATAAATGGAATCATACAATATACAGTATTTTGCATCTGGCTTTCATTTAACATTATGTTTTTGAGGTTCACCCCACTGTTGTATGTATCAGTAGTTCATTCCTTTTTAAAATGATTATATTTTTGATCTCCAAGATTTTGAATTGGTTCTTTCAGATATCCACCCGTTCTACTTTCATTTCTACCTATTTTGTTTTATAATCTTATGATCTTTCAAAGGGAAATTATGACCTAATTTATATTTTTTAACATCTTCAACGTATTTATGGTTAAGGTCTTTTCAGACTGTTCTGTAAAGTATTCATCTGGATTTAATTCCTTTTCCAACTGTAGATTTTATTGGCTATCTTTACCCGCAATAAATTCATGTCTTGAGATTTTGTTTCATTTCAAGCGAGAATTTGTTGTTTATTTTATCGCTTTCTCTCTTTCAACCTCTTTCCTCACCCTTCTTTGCCTATCAGTTTTTTAATTCCCTCCACTCAGCCCTCTGGGTCCCTAATTCAGAACTAGTCTCATAACAGTGGATCAGAAGTGATATTAAGGATGGGTAGATCTAGTCACATACCATTGGATGTCTTGGTTTATCTCCTGGTTGCAAGGCTATGACCTTGACCTTGGCCTCCTTAGGCCTGCAGTTCACTAGAAGTTATGGTTCCAGGCAGCACTTGGCAGCAGTTCATTTTCATTTTCGTTTCACAGTGTTGAAGGTGCCCCACTACTGCTCAGGGCTTTGAGCTATGCGTCTGGTTTCAGTCGACTGTCTCATGTGAGCATTTTTAATCCTTTCACATTACAAAAGCCAAGTTGCTTTTTCACTGTTTTGAGTTTCTGTTCTTTTTTGGATTTGAATGTATTTAGTTGGTATTTGGGCCTAGTTATGCCTTTTGGTTTTCTTTCTTTATATTTTATTTTTATTATTGGTATGTTTATGGAGCAGAGTGGGCTTTCACGGTATAAATCCACTGTACCATCTTGACCTGGAAGTCCACTTGCTTCATATTTGAATCATGACTTTCTTCTGTTTCTTAACTCTTTTCCCGGAATTTCTAATGACTTTTCTTTCCCCTTATTTGTATTTACATTTTCCTCAAATTTTCCAAGTTGTCAAAAATACTTTCTTCAATATTCAGTTCTCTTTGTTTCTGTAAACTTCCTTCTAAGAGTCTTTAATCTTCCATCTTCAACCTGGAGTAGCTGCTTCATAGACTTGCTAATTAGCTTCAGTCAGGAACTTCCCTCTGCTGCTTTTCTGAATTAGAGTAGTACACTGATTCCTGGATTCCAGGTCTCATCTTTCTTGGCCTGTTCTCTGATTTTGCTGGGGTACATCCTCAAGTAAGTCCTGAGAACAGGTTCTTGGAAGATAACATTTTAGTCTTTTTGTGTCCGAAAAGATCTGTTTTCTTCCCTTATCCTTAATAGTTTGATTAGTGTTGGATTATAGTTTGAAAACAATATTCTCTCAGAACTTTAAACTCTGGAAGGACATTATGTGGAGGAACATGCTCTGGAAGATGTCCCAGGGACATTCAGGATCATAAACAGGTGAGCAGTTCCTTAGACCTTCACAGGTCTGCTTTTACATCTGGTTCAGGTGTCATTAGTGTCTGTATGTTAGAAGGGGGCACGTCAGGCTAACAAATGTCTCTGTGGGGAGTGTAGAGGGTTTTCGATAATCTGGAGAGGTTGGCTACGTTCATTTTAGGACAAAGACAAAACACCTGGGGATGGGCTTCTCTGGCCTGGATTTAACTGCTCTTCCTGGTTAGAATAGTTACCCTCTGAATTCTGCACTCCCTTGGGCCAGCTCTGGATGGCTCGGGGTGGGGTGGGGTGTCATAATCAAGCTCAGGTGCAGAGCATCTGCATGCTGCTTGCTGTACCAGACAGTGCCAGTCCTCACTGGAGCTGGATTGCTGAGATATTACAGGGCAGAGGGAACGAGGAATAGAGAAATGTTTATACGTTTACTTGCCTTGTTTGTGAGATAAGGCATTATCTACCTGCCTGCCCAGTGCATACAGGACGGAGGCAAAAAGCTGGGCCATCTTGTATGACATGAGGTACATCCCTAGGTCTATCTCAGCTGCTCCAAGCTCATTCCCCATGGTTTGGCCTTCATGCTTCTAAGGCGGCCTCTAAAGCAATTAACTCACTCCCACACAAGGTAGTTGTGGAAGTCAGTTATCTGGCTCCTCTATGAATAGGATAACCCAGAGGAATAGAAGCAAAGCTTCAAACGGTATGGGGGTGGGGAAGGCTTGGGATAGTGTGAGTTTTTCATGGCTTGAAGATGCAGTACGGCATCACCTAATATATTCTCTTTTATGAGTTGGTTTGGATAGAAGTGGGGGGATGAACTGCCCATAAGACTGGTAAACCCCAAGCTATGCCAAATGCTTTCCATAATTTTGAGAAAGTCCTATTTCAAAACTGTTGTTAACTTACTAGGTAATCATATGGAAGCCTTGTTTGTTTATGTGGACCAGTAATTAACCTGTGAGTCCCCAAACACAGATCTAATGGTTAAGCCAGTTCTTTCTATACTGCATCCAGGAATAGCCATGGCAGAGATCCATGTGAAGCTAGATTTTTAGAGTAGATCAGGAGGAAGTCCCACTAATATAAGCAATGTAGTGTCATGATTATCACTTGAACTGTGAAGTCAGGTTTCTAGGTTCTTCCTAGCTCTGTCATTTACTAGCTGTGTGACCTAGAGCAAGTTATCTGCTTTGACTAAACTTCAGTTTCTCTTTCTGCAAAAAGTGAATGATAGTAGTACATATCTCATAAATTTGTTGGGAGGCCTAAATGAGATAATCATATAAAGTAGTCAACACAGTGCCAGCAAAGAATAAGTAATACATATTAGCAATTATTAATAGCTATTAGTTCAGGAGGCCCTCCTGGATCCTTGTCATTAACCACTGGAAGATGCTGGTGGGAGGATGATCCAATAGTCCAAATCGTATAAAGGTGTTCTCAAAGGCCAAGGTGTAACCTGGGAGCTGGAGAGCCATGCTTGTTCCTTGCTTTAATTGTTGGTACCCCTAAGATCCAGCTTCATGAACACTCATGTTCTGGGGTTGGTCCAGAGGTTGGCCATCAGTGAAACTGTGTGGCCCTTTCAGATGGTGAGCCCAAAGAAGATGCAGTAATCTTGAGCCAAGCAGAACTCCTTGTTCCTCGCAGAAGAGCTCGAGGATTGCCATAGATTTGAGGGGCACCTTAGTTTTAGGTTTGGAAAAGGCATAAAGCAATGGGATGGAAATACATTTCATAGTCATACACATTCTTGCATGCAACATGGAAATGATTTTCTTGTAACACAACTTATATTAGCTCTGGAGTCCTTATTTCACTGACGATGGAAAACCTAACCCTGTAATCCACAGTAATCCCAGTAACTTCCAATTTAAACTCAATCTGTTTTTGATAAATGGTCAAGTTAGTATTTTCTCCCTTCACCTCTTTTTGTCCCTTCTTTGTAGTCATCTTCATGCTTAACCTCAATCACAGCAACCTGCCTCTTAGCCTTAACCAGTAAATCCGCCCAGTTCAGCTTACATCCATGACTCCTCTCAGCCATAGAAGGTCCCACACCAGTCTCAGCCCTGCTTCACTCAAGCACAATAGTTGTAGCAGGCATATTCCTACTAGTCTGCTTCCACCCATTAATAGAAAACAACAGGACTATCCAAACACTCACACTGTGCTTAGGAGCTATCACCACACTATTCACAGCAATCTGTGCACTTACCCAAAATGATATTTAAAAAATTGCTGCCTTCTCCACTTCAAGCCAATTAGGCCTAATAAGCGTAACCATCAGTATTAACCAACCTTACCTGGCATTCCTCCGGATCTGTACCCACGCATTTTTCAAGGCCATGCTATTCGTATGCTCTGGATCCATCATTTCATAATCTAAACAATGAACAAGACATCCAAAAAATGGCAGCCTATTCAAAGCAATACCCTTTACCACAACTTCACTTATCATCAGAAGTCTGGCACTAACTGGCATGCCTCTTCTTACAGGGTTCTATTCTAAAGATCTAATCATCAAAATTGCCAACACGTCATATACCAACACCTGAGCCCTACTAATCACTCTCATTGCCACATCCCTAACAGCTGTCTATAAGTACTCGAATTATTTTCTTTGCACTCCTAATCTAAGTTCTGGATGATCCAAGTCCTGGGTGGTCTATCATTCTGACTTTGAGGGAGCGGAATATGGTTCATGGTCACCAGCAAATCACCTGGTTGGCTTCTGCTGAGAGGAACAATCCCTACTCCCCTTTATTGGATGACTATTCTCACTATAACCATACTGAAATATCTGTGTCCCCTTGGCTCATCAGTCTTGACCACTTCAGGTCCACTGGCCTCACTTTCAGTCATTTTTGTCTTCCTACTGGGGGCCTAGGAACTTTTTTATCCCCTTGATTTTTTAAAATTGTGGTAAAATATGCACCACATAAAAATTTCCATTTTACACATGCCACAACTAGAAGGACTCACAACTAAAATATACAACTATGTTCTGGTGGGATGTGGGGAGGAAAAAGAATTTCCATTTTAACCTTTTTTTTTTTGCTGAGGAAGATTAGTGCTGAGCTAACACCTGTTGCCAATCTTCCTCTATTTTATATGTAGGTCACTGCCACAACATGGCTGATGAGTGGTGTAGGTCTGTGACCAGGATCTGAACCTGTGAACCAGGGCCATCGAAGCGGAGTGCACCAAACTTAACCATTAGGCCACGGGGCTGGCCCCCATTTTAACTATTTTTATGTACAATTCATTGGTGTTATTGTTCATTTTCACATTGTTATGCAACTATCGCCACTATCCATCTCCACAACTTTTTCATCATCCCAACCTGAAACCCAAAACCTATTAAACAACAACTCCCCATTCTCTCTCCCAGACAAGTCCCTGGTCACCACTATCCTACTTTCTGTCTTATAAATTTAGCTATTCTAAACATCTCATATAAGGGGAATCATACAGTATTTATCTTCTTGCATCTGGCTTATTTCACTTAGCATAATGTTTTATAGCTTCATTCCTATTGTAGCATGTATCAGAATTTTATTCCTTTTAAGGCTGAATAATATTCCATTGTATGTATATATCACATTTTATTTATTCATTTGTCAATGGATATTTGGGTTGTTTCCACCTTTTGGTTGTTGTGAATAATACTGCTATGAACATGGTTATAAAAATATATGTTTGAGTTCCTGCTTTCAATTCTTTTGGATATATAGCTAGAAGTGAAATTGCTGGATCACATGGTAATTCTGTGTTAAATTTTGTGAGGGACTGTCACACTGTGGCATAGGAACTTCTGAAGGTTCTCTCACACCATGCACGGGTGTGCAGGACTCTGAGAAGCTGCCTCAGACCTGTCTACCTGGTGACCTCATTTAGCTATTGCTCCTCCCCAGCTCAGATGCTCTCCTAGAGATTAAGTATTCACCACAAGGTGTGCTATCTCACCAGGTCACACTCTGGGGAATCTAATGATGGTTCTCCTGCTCTCAGAGCCCCCTAAACCTCAGAGGAATAGCTGATGTGTTTCTTCAATATTCTTCTTGAGACTTGGCCTGAAAAGTGTCAAGGACAGAATTACACCCATGAAGCCACATTCCTTTCATGTCCCTTCCAATTCTCTTTCTCTTGCCAAGTCCTAGAAATTTTACTTCCTTTTGGCTAGTAAAACTGCTCTTACATCATCCTATATTGTTCCAAAGTCTGATAATTATAGTATAAACTTTATATTTAGATCTTGGCTCCTAAAGTTTAAAGCCAAGCTTCTCAACTTAAAAAAAAATACTTCCACTTTCAAAGAGCCCAATGATTGCGATTTAAAAGTCTCTACTTGCAAGTATATTGTCTCTGCTTTCAATTTCAAGAGTCCACTTTAGAACTGAAAGCCAAGACTTTGAGTTTTGTGGCCGTATAGGCCCTCCTTTCTAGGGCAGTACCTTTGGAAGCTGCTGCTGCCACCCAATAGCTTGTTCAAGAAAGCCTAAGGGTCAAAAAGAAAACAACCTTCAATATCTCAAAATATTTTACAGCTGTTAGCTTGGCTGTAACACAGATCATGGATACAAAGTCTGCAATGTAGAGTTACTGGGGGTATGAAACCAGTCACCTAGAGAAGAGCATGAGATAGATTCTCAAAACCAGAGCAAAACAGAACATCAGAGAGCTCAGGGAGCTGAGAACTCAGAAAAACAAGATACTTATGCATCCTGGGACCAGGATCCTAGCTGGGCAAATGCCAGGATCCTAGGCAGATACTAGCATTGAGGGCTGATACTGGTGACTGACTTTGACATACTTTCTATGGGCTGGCTAAATTGAAAGGGCCAGGAACAGGGTAACATACGCAGCACGGAAGTGGACCACTTACATCCTAAAGTGTTCCTGGTACCACTATGTACAGCATCTTATCCTGCAAGTCCCCCCAAAGGGACCTGGCAGGACCAGGTACTTTTGGTGTACTTATCCTTTGATTATCTAAAAGTATTTATCAGTAGGTCATTATTTAGGAAGGAATTTTCTCAATAGATTGTCTGTGTGTGTGTATATGTGTGTGTGTATGAGAGAGAGGGAGCAATTTTTAAATACAATTTGCTTTGCTTTGTATATATACCAAGAAACAATAACAACAAAGCCCTCTTCGGAATCCCACAAGCACAACCACAGAAAAGAACCATAAAATTGCTGAAGGCTGACAAAGTTTGATTGAATAGGTATTGTGATTTGATTCAGGGTTCATTGAATTCTAGTCTTTATCCTAGCCCTTAACTAGCTGTGGTTTTGGCTGGGTCATGTTGTCCTTTTCTGTGCTCCTGTTCCTCCCCTCACTTGCAAAATGAGGTCAATTACAAGGAACAGTTTCACTCCCAAAGTGGTTTGTGGTTGTTGACTATTTTAATTAGTGAGGCTTTCAGTACTAAGAATTATCAGCATAAACCATCTATGCTCTTTACTGGTAACTGTATGGGTGGAGATGTAATATCATATATCAGATGTATCAATATCACATAACGTATCACCTATCAAAGGTACTATGATTTGCATAGGTATTTGTGTCTAATTGGGCACGTACAGTCATAATCAGAGAATGGATGTTCTCACCATAAAAGTCAGACTCTGTAAGTAACTTCTAAGGGGGGTCGACTGTAGTTTATGGTGACATTGGGAATAGGAGAATTGGCCACAGAGAGGACCAGGGGCTCTATAGCATCATGGGCAGATCGGAGTTTTTGATGACAGATCCAGCAGTCTGAAAGGTTATCTCCCTTTAGCAGTGGCCTGGGACATATGGATGATGGCATTATCTTTCCAGGCTAATGCCAGCCTGAAGGAAAGAAAGAGAAGAAGAGAGGGTTTCATGTTCAGTTAAAGTATGAAGCCTTGATCTGGTGTCTTGGGTGGAGGCATTCTTTTTTTTTCCTGAGGAACATTTGCCCTGAGCTAACATCCGCTGCCAATCCTCCTCTTGTTGTATGTGAGCTGCTGCAACAGCACGGCCACTGACAGATGAGTGGTGTAGGTCCACGCCCAGGAACCAAACCTGGGCCACTGAAGCGGAGTGCACCAAACTTCACCACTAGGCCACTGGGGCTGACCCAGGGTGGAGGCATTCTACATTGATGTCAGCTACTTCTCTTCCTCGTCAATTTGATTCAGAGGTTTCCAGAATCTGCACAGGACCAGTCAGTAGAGCCTTCTTTAGCTGCAAGATGAGTACCCAAGGCTCAATGCTTTCTAGTTTCACAGCAGTGTCAGTGAGCAGGAGCAATTGGTAAGGTCCTCTCCAATGGGGTTCAAGGGCTATCTTCCTCTGATGATGTTTCCAGAATACTCAGTCACAAGACTCCAGATTGTGACCAACAGGAGCTTTTGAATTGGGATCTTGGACAGCTTCTTTAATCTGTTGATGATAGGCTTTAGCATAAGACATTGAAGACTTACAGTAGCTGGTCATACTAGCGTGAGATAGCAAGTGATCAGCAGAAAGTTGTATACCAATAACCAGTAAATGGTAAACCAGTGACTATCTCATGTGGAGTGAGTTTATGTTTCCCAAAGGCCGCACTGTGAAGTCAGCAAGACCAAAGGCAATACCCCTAGGCCAAGGGAGTCCAGTAGTTTCAGGAAGTTTAGAGATTTTAAGTTTGGGGATCCCGTTAGTTCTCTCGACCTTGCCTGATGATTGAAGGTGATAGTGACAGTGATGATTCCAAGAAGTTTGCAAAGATTTTGTTAAGGCTTGTGTGATTTGCCCAGTGAAATGGGTGCCTTGATCACTGGAGATTATGGAAAGTATACCCCAAGTGGGAATCAAGTTTTCCAACAATTTTTTTGTCACTGTGAGGGCATCAGCCTTACATCAGAGGAAGGTTTCAAGCTATCCAGAAGATGCACATACATTAATAACAAGAACACATTGATAGCCCGTACTAAGCGGCAGTTGAATGCAGTCCAGCTGCAGGTGCTCAAAGGGTCCAGAGGGACCTCTGGGAACAAAAGAGTTTTTCCAGGATTATGGACCCGATAGGTCAGAGACTGGTGGTAAATTGTTTTAACAATTTTATAGAAGTCTCCCCACCAATGTTTACTCATAATTTGAGTCATCTTAAATGCACCATGGTGGGTGAAGGAATGCAAAAACTAAAAAAGGGAGTTTTCCAGGGAGCCAGGAAGAATCAAGTGTCTGTCTTGGGTTTCCCATAGACCCACCTATTCAGTGAATTTACAACCATTGTTTGCCCATCTTAATGTCTCTAATTCAGGAGCAGACTTTTACTGTGTTGCAAGGACATCAGGATGGCAAAAGTCTGGCAAGAAGGGGTCATTTTTTGCAGGAGCAGAATGGAGTTCATCCACATGTGCCATCTTCATAGATTGAGTTGCTGCTGTCTCTGCATGAAAGTCAGCCAGGGCATTTGACTGATACTCAGATTCGGTCTTTTTTAAGTGTGAGCCTCAACTGTGATGACAGCAATTTCAGAAGGTAAGAGAATAGCAATAAGAAGGTCATTTACTTTTTGTCCATTTTTTAGTGGAGTCCCAGTGGATGTCAGAAAACTCCTTTGTTTCCATAACATCCCCAAATCATGGACTACCTAAAGGAAACTCAGCTATCAGTATAAATATTAATTTGTCCTCCTGATAACTAGCATGCCCTGGTAAGGGCATGGAGCTCTGCTTGTTGGGCTGATTTAGTTTGTAGGAGGCTTTGCCTCTTAAGTAGTTCACATTGGGTTGTAACAGCATAACCAGCTTGGAAGTTCCCTTTTTCATTTTTAGAGTATGACTCATCAATAAACAAAATTAGATCAGGAATAGCCAAAAAATGGATAGTAGATCAGGATGCAGTGTCACAAAATGGGACATTTTTACCTCGCAGTCAGGGGGTTTGCCTTGATTAGACAGGGGTAGCAACACAGGAAGATTAAGAATGTTGCCATGTTTAAGATGTAGATTAGATGGTGAAAGCAGAAGGATCTCCTAGGAGGTTAGTCTGCTTGCAGAGAAATGTTGAGTCAATTCAGAATTAAGAAGACTTTGGACAGCACGTGGAATTTCTAAATAAATGTCATTTCCTAGGGTTAAATCTGCTGAGGCTTCTACTAACTTTGCAGCTGCAGCTATAGCCTTAAGGTAGTTGGGATAGGCATGAACCAGTTGTACGCTTTAATAGGTCATAGGCCTATGTTTATTACCATGATCTTGCATGAGCATTCCCAGGGTTGGTTATCTCTTTTACGCACAAATAAGGTGAAAGGTTTTGAATAGTTAGGTAACCTTAGGGCAGGCAGATCTTGAAGCATTTGTTTTAGTCTTATAAAGGCCTGTTCATGTTTACCTTCCCAAGGAAGGGGTTCAGGGACTAAAATTTTAGTCAATTCATAGAGTGGAGAAGAGGTAAATTAGGAACCCATTGTCTACAATAGTCAGCCAGGCCTAGGAATCCATGAAGCTATTGTTTAGTTGTGGGCCTAGGGGATTCTCAGACAAGCTTAACTCTTTTTTAGAGATAGCTGGATTCCTTCAGTGCTTAGATCAGGACCTAGGTAATGAACAGTGGCTAGAGATAACTGTAATTTTCCTTTAGAGACTTGACCTCTTTTTTCAGCTAACTGTTGCAGCAAATAAATGCAATCTTTTATGGAAGCCTCTTTGGTAACTAAGCACAGAAAGAAGTCATCTACATATTTTAAAAAAGGTCAATTTCCCAGGGTACTGGAGGGTGCCTAAATCTGGGTGGACTACTTGGGAGAAATAAGAAGGGGCCTCAGTGAAGCCTTGAGGCATGGCTGTCCAGGTATATTGTTGAGTGTTCCAAGTAAAGGCAAGCAGATATTGGCTGTTGGTCTACAGAGATGCTGAAAAAGGCTGAGCAAACGTCTACAACAGCGAACCATTTTGAGTCTGGTAGAATTTCTGATAGAAGGGTGTTTGGGTTTGGGACAACTGGGAAACAGGGAATAACTATCTGGTTAATAGCTCTCAAGTCCTGGACAAGTTGCCATCCCCACTATTAGGTTTCTGGACTGGCAAGACTGGTGTGTTACAGGGGCTGGTATGGGGAATGATCAGCCTGTAGGCAATTAGGTCTTCTGCTACTGGTGTGAGGCCTTGTATGGCCTCAGGCTTTAATGGATATTGAGGCAATTCAGGAAGAGGTTTAGTTATATCCATCTGAATTTTGATAGGTTCTGCACTTTTTATTCTCCCAGTATCAGCATTAGAAGTTACCCACAGATTTTCAGGCACCTCGGTTAAATTAGAGACGTTTTGCTGGAATTCTTCTTCTTCTATGTAACGGACAGATTGTAAGGAACATAAAAGATCAGGTTCAGGGGCCAGCCTGGTGGCACAGTGGTTAAGTGTGCACATTCCGCTTCAGTGGCCCGGGGTTCGCAGGTTCCGATGCCGGGTGCGGACATGGCACCGCTTGGCACACCATGCTGTGGTAGACATCCCACGTATAAAGTAGAGGAAGATGGGCATGGATGTTAGCTCAGGGCCAGTCTTCCTCAGTAAAAACAGGAGGATTGGCAGGAGTTAGCTCAGGGCTAACCTTCTTCAAAAAAAAAAAAAAAAAAGAAAGAAAGATCAGGTTCAGGCTGGAGAGGAAATCCTAGGGTGAACTCTCCATTAGAGGCAAAATGAATTAGCCCTTTTAATTAAGAAAGGAGATCTCTCCCTAATAGATTGACTGGGGCTATATCACACAGCAAAAAGGAATGTTTTCCCATAGAAGGTCCCAGAGTCATTTGTACTGGTTGAGGTAGAAATTCTCTCTGAACTTTATTAGACACTCCCACTATGGAAACTTCTTTTTCACTCTGAGGGATTTGTTGTCCTATAGTGGGGACAGGGGGTAGGTTAAAGTAGAGAGTGTAGCTCCAGTATGTACCAGAATTTGGCAAGGTTCCCCATTAATTTTAATTTTAGTTTCCCTTTGGCTATTTAAGGGAATTACTGGTAGCAGTTTCCTGGAGAATCCCTTGAGTCCCATCAACTCTGGGAGGGGCCCACATGGGGACCTTCCTTTGTGGATAGATACGAGGGCATTCGAGCTGATGTTCAAGAATTTTCCCAGGACCTTTGAGGACAATCTTTTTTCCAGTGTCCCAGTTGATTACAATTGAGACATTGATCCCTGGGCTGGCATTTTGACGACAGACCCATAGGAGGGTGCAATACAGAAGGTCGAGGTGTTATTTTAGGTCTCTGGCCTTGTAGCCATTATAGCTGAATGACCAATAGCTTGGTGGAATTTTGTTTACAGTCTTGTTCCAAAGTCCTTTTAAAGTGCTCAGCTATTGTCACTAGTTCTGTTGTCACTAGTTCTGTCAGACTGGTGGCCTCTCATCTTATTTTCCGTCTTTTTATTAATCCACTAATCTCAGGAGATAATCCATTTACAAATAGGGCAGCTAGACTAGATTGAGCGACCTCATTTATTGTATGAAACCAAGAACGTCACAGGAAGAGAGCTTCCAAATGGGCTTTAAAGTCTGCCACAGATTCATCTTTCTTTCGTTTGCATGTTTGAATAATAGACCAATTGGTGTAGGCAGGAAAGACTCCAGGAAATGGCTTTTAAAAGATCAGTTGCCAGGGGGCTGGTCCCATGGCCGAGGGGTTAAGTTCGCGCACTCCGCTGCAGGCGGCCCAGTGTTTTGTTGGTTCAAATCCTGGGCGCGGACATGGCACTGCTCATCAAACCACGCTGAGGCAGAGTCCCACATGCCACAACTAGAAGGACCCACAACGAAGAATATACAACTATGTACTGGGGGGCTTTGGGGAGAAAAAGGAAAAAAATAAAAAAAGATCACTTGCGAGGTTGTGAGCCTTTTCTGGTCCATGAGGCAACCATGTTGAAGATTGAGGATCTCGAATATCATCCTCGAGGTTATCCCATTCTGCTTCCTGCATCCATTTTTGGGTTTTAACCAGGTTCTACTAACATATGCACAAGTTGATGAAGATCTGGCAGCCCAGGGTCATAGGCCCCGATAAGGACTCTAAATTCTTCAGAAAACTTTTGGAGATTTTCCCTGGGTTTAGGAAATACTTTAACTATGGCCTTTAGTTCAGTTTTTGACCAGGGAGTGAAAGATATCTGAGAAGGTTCACCTGTAGTCTCAGTTTTATTTTAAAAGGTAACTGCTTAATAGTCTCTTCAGAGTGGAAAGGCAGCTCAGACAGAGAATTAGAATGTCAACACTCAGGTAAAGGAGGATAGAGAGGAACAGAACTCGTTCCTATTGTCTTGTGTTTCACGTACCTCTTGTATCTTTAATTTTTCTTGTATCTTTTAATTAGCCTTTGGTAACAAATTTTATAATGAAGCTATTTTGGAATACTGAAGCCTTTTGGAAGCTTCTGCATACCAATTAAAGTAGGTATTCCATTCTATTTGTTTAATTTGGGAACCCTTGCTTTCAAGAGCGCTTCTTAAATAAATAATCTTGTCTAACTGGAATGTTCCCCATAACGGCCATTGTAATTCTAGGTTGTTGTTAGTAAGATTTTGCCATTTTTGAAGGTATTTATAGCTTCTGAGACCATAGTTCTTAGACATAAAATAAGGAGGTGTGCCTCAAGGTGGCAAAATCAACTCTTTGGAATTTAAGGGTCCCTTTTCTGTTTTTTAGCTAGGCCTTTGGGTCTCGCAAAGCCAAACTAATATCTAAGAGGGATGTTCTGCTGGGTTGGGGATTGCGTGGTGTTTTACAGGGCACTTCATTGCATGGAAATTTTCTTGAATTTGGCAGGTGAGCTACTATCAATCTAACCCATTCTGTGATCAACTTTTCATAACACAGGAGTCTTAAAGTTAGGTGGCGAGCACTCTAACAGCTTTTAAGGGCTTGACTCATGCCCTTTTTTGTGGCTTTTGGCTTCCAAGATTCCCATTAGCAATAGCCTAAAACAAAATTTTGCTCACCTAAAGCTTCACACTGGGCCCAGTCCAGTCTAAGTCAGACCTAGTCCGACCCCAGGCCCAGTCTGCTTTCTAAGTTGGACCCAGTATTGTGTTTAAATTGGGCTCTGGCAAGTAACCAGCAGCAGTTCCCAAAGTGGAATCTGGGGGTTGGAGAAAGGACCCCAAAGAATGGCAAGTGTGGACTAGGATTCCAAACAATGGGGGACTGCAGAGTGAACCACCGGAAGTTGCCAACATGGAATCCAGGGACTGATCTAAGGGCTGAGGATTTCAATCAAATGGGGAGTTGTGGAAAGCCAATTAGATTGGGAACTTGATGCAAAGAGAGTGGAGCTCAGAACTGAGAGGAACCAACTCACAGCCCTTGGAAATGGCAAGAAAGACTCAAAGGGTTTCTGAGTACCACACTTGTGTTTCTCATTGCTGTCAAAGCTGTCAGAAGTTTCCTTTGGATCCCACCACTGCCACCAAATCTGTCAAAAAACAAAATTCAACTGAGTAAAATTTAAACATCTTAATTGGCTTTATTCAATGATTCATGAACAAATCCCATCTAGCAGAGAGAAAGGACCTCTGAAGAGCTGTACAAAATGGAAGACTTTTATAGGCAGAAGGAGGTGAGACAAGAAAGTTATTCTAGCAAAGAGCTGATGGCTCCAGGCAAGGTGACCTTCCTTTTGGGGGACAGCAGGTGTCTATCAGGCAGATTACCTCACTAGCGCTGACTAGGTAATTCCAGACTGACTGGTTAAGATTATATTCCTGGGAGAGGCTGAAACTGCAATTAGGTTAGGTGTTAAGTCTCGGTTTGGCGACATGGGGTTAGCACAAGTGACTGCATTTGGGACCTGTTGTCTCTTTTTAACAAGAGTTTCTCAAAAGAGTGCCCCCTCTTTCTTCTGACAATGATTTCCATGGACCTGAGACAAACGTGCAGACACTACTTAAAAGGACTTCGTTCCCAGATCCCATTCATACCGGGAACTTGAGAACAAGTATTTGTCCAATTTATAGGAAAGGATACACTGGTTCCCACTTTAAAAGACAGTTTTCAAGGGGCCAGCCCCGTGGCTGAGTGGTTAAGTTCACACACTCTGCTGCAGGTGGCCCAGTGTTTCGTCAGTTCGGATCCTGGGCATGGACATGGTGCCGCTCATCCAGCCACGCTGAGGCAGCATCCCACATGCCACCACTGGAAGGACCCACAACTAAGAATATACAACTATGTACAGGGGGGCTTTGGGGAGAAAAAGGAGAAAAATAAAATCTTTAAAGAAAAAAAAGCCAGTTTTCACAAGTTGCCTGAGAGAACCTCTTCCTCCTATTGTTTGCTCTCCCTTTGACCTTTCTGTCTGATGGGAAGGAGCTGACATTTTTTTGAAGACCCCAGAGGGAACTAGGCTGGCCGCCACATGTTTACCTCTTTCTTTAACCTTATGAAGACATGATTATGTCTTGTGACATGCATGGTGTGTGTTTAAAGCATTCAGCAAAGATATACAAATTTATGAATAAGGCACACTTGTTCTCTCTTTGCTTGGGGGAGACATGAAAAGCCACATGAGTGCCATATAGGATAGAATCAAGAGTACTTTCATCACAAAAAAGAAACGATAATTATGGGACATTTAGAGGTGTTAAACTAATGCTACAGTGTTAATCATATTTGCAATATATAAATGTATCAAATCAATATATTGTATACCTTAAACACACACAATGTTATATGTCAATTATATCTCAATTAAAAAAAAGAATCAAGTACTTTATTGATCTACTAGCTACTCTGCATAAAACTTCATTCCATTTCTAATAACCATTCTA
Organism: Equus quagga; assembly: GCF_021613505.1. NCBI lineage: Eukaryota > Metazoa > Chordata > Mammalia > Perissodactyla > Equidae > Equus > Equus quagga. The sequence goes on along the minus strand of NC_060267.1, from coordinate 74,496,516 downwards.
ATAGCGTTGACTTCTTACATAACAGAAAAGGGGCATAAAGTCCTTCTCTAAAGGAAAATAGGAAATACAGACTTATCTTTTACATAAATGCTGTACCTCTAGCAGCCATACTGGTAGCCACTGGAGTTCCCCCAAAGCTACACCTATTTTGCTGCTAACTAGAGATAGCAGCTGAAGTTCAAGTATTCATGAAACTAGTTTTAATGTTTTATTATCATATTGAATTCAGCTCACATTCAAGTGGATAAGAATGAGAAAAAGTGGCTGGGGATATTGAAGGAGTCATTAGGAAACCCTAGGGAAATAAGGAAGGAAAGTGAGGAGGCAGTCGCAGAGAAACTCTCTAGAAATCCTTCTTCCTCCACTTGAGAAATCCAGAATACGTTTATGCAAAATGTGGTTTATAATGAAGGTGACTATACTCCCTGGTTTGTCTGGGACAGCCTCAGTTTGTTCCTGTTGCTCTGGCATGATTATTAATTTGCTTCTTTCATTCACCAAAGTGTCTTGTTTGGACCATTAATTGTATGGGCTCTTTATTTATAATCTAATCTCCAAAATTCTGGTTTCACATCAATGTAGTATTTTTTAACTATCAAGGATTACATTTCCACAAGTCAACATTTTTATTTATGTCTAACCTTCCTCACACACAGGTGAGTATAGAAATGCTGTTTGTACCACTCTAAGGAGGTTCTGACAGACAGTCCAGAATTAGTTGAATTAACTTAGCTTTAGTAGAATTTTTGAGATCATACAAAACACTTTGTTTTCTTATGTTGTCATATAAAATCCAAAGTTAGGTAACGTAGAGGGCTATTTAGAACTGTCTTCTTTTATTTTTTGGTCATGCTTTCCACCTTCACACCTGATTGGTTGAGGTAGGATGGTATAAGTGTTGAGAATAGTCCTATTCTGTAAGACAGGTCTGCTGGAATGGAGTGGTACTGAATCAAAGCCCAGCCAGACAATATAGTTCAGCAACCAAAAAAGTAAGTAGTAGTAGACAAATTGCTTCAACAATCCTTACTGGACAAGGCCTATCTGCCTGGCATCAGCCTCTTATCGTTGGGTAGTCCTTACAAACAGTTAAATCTTCAGCATTCACACTTTAACCTAAGGTACTTTTACCAAATAGCCAGATCAAATTACTTTTGGTTAAGAGGCACCTTGGCATATAGAAATCATGGGGTGATTATATTACAATGTCCCTTAAGTTCCCTCAATTCTGGATTTAGTGGGAGTCTTTATAATCATAGGAAATCAGTAACAGGCCACCTGGAGCCCATAGATGCATTGCTTTCTTAGTTTTTCCTAAGCAGGATTTTTGACTATTAGAAATTACTCAAAGGGTGAGTGTACTCTTAAGATTCTACACCCAATTCCAATGTGTAGGGTCTTTCCCCACATCAAGCAATTCTCCAACACCAGCTGGGTGTCCTACAATTCACGTCAATTCTGACACTATCTACCCAGACATAGCATCAGATCCCACAGGTTAAGGGCTCAGTTGTACAAGACTGCCCCCTCACCTCCACTTCAGATGCCAACTGCAAGTCCAGATATTGGAGGTTCGAATGACACCCTCCTTGGTTCTGATTAATTTGCTGGAGCAGCTCACAGAACTCACAGAAACATTTTACTTACTAGATTACTAGCTGATTATAAAAGGATATAACTCAGGAACAGCCAGATGGAAGAGAGGCATAGGGCAAGGTAAGGGGAAAGGTGAGCTGAGCTTCCACGCCTTCTCTCACCATACCACTCCCCCCACATCTCCACATGTTCACCAATCTGGAAGCTCTCAGAACCCTGTCATCTTGTTTTGTTTTTTTTTAAAGATTTTATTTTTTCCGTTTTCTCCCCAAAGCCCCCCGGTACATAGTTGTATATTCTTCGTTGTGGGTCCTTCTAGTTGTGGCATGTGGGACGCTGCCTCAGCGTGGTTTGATGAGCAGTGCCATGTCCGCGCCCAGGATTCGAACCAACGAAACATTGGGCCGCCTGCAGCGGAGCGCGCGAACTTAATCACTCGGCCACGGGGCCAGCCCCGTGTCATCTTGTTTTTTTATGGAGGTTTCATTACATAGGCATGATTGGTTAAATCATTGGCCATTGGTGACTGAACTCAATCTCTAGCCCCTCTCCCCTTCCCAGAGGTTGGGGGTGAGGGATAACGGGACTGAAAATTTCAACCTTCTAATCATGTGACTGGCTTCATTGGCAACCGGCCCCCATCCTTACGTGCTTTCTAAAAGTTGCCCTGTTAACATAACAAAAGAAACCTTTATCTCTCTCATCAAAGGAAATACCAAGGGTTTAGGAGCTCTGTGCCAGGAACTAGGATGAAAAACAAATATATATTTCTTATTATACATCAAAATATCACAGCTGCATTCCTTTTGGGATATTTCCCAGGCATATATTTCCTTTAAATATAGAGCTATGCTCTTCTCAACTTCCTTTCATCTCAGACATCAGTATCAGTATTGGCAATCTAATTACTTTTTTCATTATATTTCTCAATACTCTCCCTAGACTCTCAGACATCTGTACCCTGCTACTACAGAATAATTTTGTTACCAGACCAAAGTGGGTCTGCTTCCTGGTGAGTTGAAATCACAGCTTCACCAGAAGTAGTTGTCACACAAAGTAAAATTTATTTGTTGTAAATGAGGAGACCACGTGGAATTCTTTCTAAAGCCATGGCTCCCCAAGCAAGGCAAAGCAGGTGTCTTTTATTCCAGGTGGGGAATGAGAAACCAAAAGGGAAGTTTCATCATCATATGTAGAGGTAGGTATTAGCTTGCGCAAGTGCAGTCTGAAGACATGCCCTCACATACATCGCATGTTATACTAATAAGTCTTCGTCTCCTCCTGGGGCAGAGATTTTAGTATTAAAATGAAGCAAAGGGCAACTTTAGGTCACCTCCTGGATCATCTGTTCAGGTGCTGCCCTTGTGATGGGGCTCAGTCTGGTTCAGGCTGATTGACAATGGTATTTCTTCCTAACATAGCTCTGAAAAACAACCTTGAGGAAGCGTTAAGTTCTTTTAAAACTTCCTTCAAGCTGCTTAAGGCATATACCGGTAACAATTTCCCTGAGGCTGCATTTGCCAATACTCTCACTTTGCTGCTTAAGTTAGAAGCAACCCATCATTTGTGTTAAATAAACACAGAAAAGAACAAATTACATGAATACGAGGCGGGAAAGTCAAAAGAAGATGAGAAATAGAAGTAGAAAGAAAAACCAATTTTTAAAAGAAGAGGAATAAGAGAAGAAAACATGGGGCGGGGGGAGATGCAAGAAGAGAAAATGGGAAACAAAAGCCTGTCCTCAATAAGATTTGAGGGTTTAAGCAAACTGCTCTCAAATAGCCAAAGCAATCTTGAGAAAGAACAACAAAGCTGGCAGCATCACACTTCCTGATTTCAAATTATATTATAAAGCTATACCAATCAAAATAGTATGGTATTAGTATAAAAACAGACACACAGATCTATGGGACAGAATAGAGAGTACAGAAATAAACTCACACATATATGGTCAATTTATTTATGACAAAGGAACCAAGAATATACAATGTGGAAAGAAACAGCCTCTTCAATAAATGGTGCTGGGAAAACTGGACCACGATCTTACACCATACACAAAAATTAACTCAAAATGGATTAAAGACTTGAATGTAAGACTTGAAATCATAAAACTAGAAGAAAACAGGAGGTAAGCTCCTTGACATCAGTCTTGGCAATGATTTTTTGGATCTGACACCGAAAACAAAGTCAACAAAAGCAAAAATCAACAAGTGGGACTACATCAAACTAAAAAGCTTCTGCACAGCAAAGGAAATCATCAACGAAATGAAAAGGCAACCTACTGAATGGGAGAAAATATTTGAAAATCACATATCTGATAAGGGGTTAATATCCAAATAAAGAACACATACAACTCAATAGCAAAAAAACAATCTGATTAAAACATAGGCAGAGCATCCAAATAGACATTTTTCCAAAGAATATATACAGATGGCTAATAGATATATGAGAAGATGCTCAACATCACAAATTGTTACTGCACAAAATTGGGGTTCTCTTGCCCAATGCACATTAAAAAAAACCCAATTATTACGGCATCAGCTTTTGGGAAAAGAAAGGTGGCTTTATTTTGTAGGATCGATCTGTAAGGAGACAGGGGGCATGTACCCTCAGATCTGTCTCATGATCCAGGGCTTGGGGCACAACTTATTGGATGAAGGGCAGGGCAGTCTGAAGTGTGGAGATAGATGATTCAAGGTGAGGAGAAGTGAAGTAATTGGTGATTTGAACAAGCATAGTCAAGCTTCATGCCTCTTCATGGGACTCATGTTCACAAAATGGCAGCATTACCACAATCTGAGGGTGGAGTTTTCAGCTGCTTGATGTCAAAAAGTTCACTTGTCGAGCATTTGTGCAGGCCCAGTTGATAGGTTGGTGTTCTCAACCATCCTGAACTGGACAAGGGGTCTCAGTTCCTGAAAAACCATTTTTAATTACTCTGTTGATAAGATGGGGTCAGTTGAACTCGTCCTGGAGGGCCCATTGCATAATCATCAGGGAAATGCAAATCAAAACCACAATGAGATATCATTTCACACCTATTAGAATCACTACTATCAAAAAGACAAGAAATAAAAAGTGTTGGTGAGGATGTGGAGAAAAGGAAACCCTTGTGCAGTTGGTGAGAATATAAGTTGGTGCAACCACTATGGAAAACAATATGCACGTTACTCAAAAAATTTAAAATAGAAATACCACATGATTCTGCAATTCCACTACTGGGTATTTATCCAAAGAAAACAGAAACACTAACTCAAAAAGATATATGCACCCCCATGTTCATTGAAGCATTGTTTAAAATGGCTAAGACCTGGAAATAACATAAGTGTCCATAGATGGATGAATGGATAAAGAAAATATGGTTTACATATACAGTGGAATATTATTCAGCCATAAAAAATAAGTAAATCTTACCATTTGTGACAAAAAAGACCTTGAGGGCATTATACTAAGTGAAATAAGTCAGACAGAGAAAGACAAATACCAAATGATCTCACCTATATGTGGAATCTAAAAAACAAAAGAAACAAACAAAAAACTGAACTCATAGATATAGAGAACAGATTGGTGGTTGCCAGAGGCAGGGGTTGGTGGGGTGTGGGTGAAATGGGTAAAGTTGGTCAAAAAGGTACAAACTTCCAGTTATAAAATAAGTCAGTCCTGGGGATGTAATGTACAGCATGGTAACTATAGTTAATCATACTTTATTATATATTTGAAAGTTGCTAAGAGAATAAATCTTAAAACTCCTCACCACAAGAAAAAAAATTGTAACTACGTATGATGATGGATATTAACCAGACTTACTGAGGTAATCATTTCACAATATACACAATTATCGAATCATTATGTTGTACCCCTGAAACCAATATAATGTTATATGTCTACTATGTCTCAATAAAACAAAATTATACACACACAAACCGTAAGACCTGGCCATTCACTCCTATGTATTTATCCGAGAGAAAGGAAAACACATCCACACAAAGACTTGTACCCAAAATTCATAGCAGCTTTATTTAGAATAGCCAAAAACTGGAAATAAATGTCCATCAACAGGTGAAAACAAATTATGATATATCTTTATTTTTTTATTGAGATATAATTGACATATAACATTGGGTAAATTTAAGGTATACGTGTTGATTTCATATACTTAAATATTGCAACATGATTACCACCATTAGCTTTAACACTTCTAGCATGTCACATAATTATCATTTCTTTTTTGTGGTAAGAACATTTAAAATCTAGTCTTTCAGCATTTTTGAAGTCTATAACACAGTATTGTTGACTATAATCACCTTGTAGTGTGTTACATCTCCAGAATTTATCTATCTACTAGTTGCATCAGTAGCAGACAAGAATGCTACTATAGCAAATGCTAAGCGAATGGACTCATATTCCAAGAGTGCCCTCATTCTCTGGCTTTTGCTGGCCCTGCCCTTGTCTGCCAGTGTTAGCAGAGCATGCTATTAGACTGAATAGATCCAGGATACACGGAGACGACAATTCCTTCTTATCCAATCTCATGAGGCTACACATGGAACAGTTTACCTGGTCAAGAGTGCCTTGAAAGCAATCTGCTGTACATTAACTAGAACAAAGTACAGAGAACATAATAGAATGAAAATAGATTTGTAAGGAAACGATGTGTTTTTTGGTTACCTATTTTACTCCATCTATTCCAAAAGAAATTTGAGGAAGCATACAAATCAAATTACAAATTAAAGACTGAAGGCTTGCTAATTACACTGGAGCACTTAGGCTAAACATAGTTGCTGCAATTGAAATTTCTCTCTGAAATTTTAGGCAGCTAGGTCCTAAAAGACAACATTGTAAGTTAGCTGGCCATTACTGGGGGTAACCCCTATTTCCCTGGCTTCATGTTTCCATCCAGAACCTAACCTTGAATAATACTTCTGGTCTTTCTCTTCATCCCTCATTTACCCATGGGAGTAGTGACTGAATTGATTAATATATTTGGGAGAAGAAATGAAACATGTTTGACTCAGCATCTTCTAGGTTCTCTACAGAGCAGGTTAACACTAGTCTGTTCTCCACCAGTGGTGAGAAGCTTGTGCCTTCCAGGGAGGCCTGAGGTCGCCCAACTTTGTCTATAACAGGATAGCGAAGTTTTAAGTGAAATATTAGGAAGTCTAGTCTAGACACACATCAAAATCATATCCTCCAATACAGCTTTTATAGTAATTAGCTAACATTTTTTATGTACACTCTGGTTCTATGGTCTATTTCTCAAATGATTCTGCCGGATTTTTATGTGCCAGGTTTCCAGAAAACAGAAATAAATTGACTCTATCTCAAGGGCTCACAGTTTAGTGAGGGAGACAAACAAGTTAACTAGCAATTACAAAACAGTATGATAAGTGTTGTAACAGAGGTAAATACAGGGTATTGTGAAAGCACACAAGAGTAGCAGCTTCTCAGCATGAGGTAAAGAGAGGTTAGAGAAGGAGACCCAGAGGTGACATGAGTTGAGTCTTTAAAGAGAAGCAGGAGTTTGCTGGATGGGGAAGAAAAGGAAGAAAATGTTCTAGGGAGAGACAAAGTAATAAAGTAGGATAATATTAGGAGGAAAATGATATATTTAAAGATTTACTCATTATTTAGCTATAAACCATAAGAGGCTCATGTTTTAATACACTGAATTATTTTTGCATTTCTGGAATAGAATCTATTTGGTCATGGTACATTGAACTTTTAAAATGCTGCTGTATTCAGCTTGCTAATGTTTTATTTAGGATTTTTGCATTTATGTCATTACTAAGAGTGGCCCATAGTTTTCCTTTTTCTGATATTCCTCACTAATTTGTTTCCATAGTTATGTTAGCCTTGTAGAATGAGTTATATAAAGTTTTCCACCTTTTTCAATGTTCTGATAGAACCTGTGTTTAGAAGCACATTGACCTAGTACCTTTTCCAGAAGTAGACATTTGGCGTTTCCCATTTCTTCTACTGTTGTTGATCAGTTCAAGTTTTCTGCCTCTTCTTGTATCAATTTTCATAATTTGTATTTCTTAGATAACATCCTATTTTGTTAAAATTTTCACTTTATTTACAGGTTAAACTTTGAGTAGCTTTACAATTTTTAAGCTTCTCGGATATTTACATTCTTTGTGAATTTCTTCTTCTTTTTTTTTTTTTTTTGGCACTTTCAGCTGTTTTCTCTTTCATCAGCTTTGCAAGAGGACTGTTTGTTCTGTTTGTATTTTCAGTGGACCAGCTGTTGATTTTATCTTATTTGACCTTTCAAAACCATCAGACACACATTTTCTGTTTCATCACTTAGCTCTAAGTGACACAAAATTCTTAAATAAAAGAGGCTATGGGAAATGACAGTAATTCACAAGAAAGGAAAGCCCTCTGGAGGCTAAAATTTCAAAGTTAAGTGTTTATTGAGATTGTACTCCATAACCAAAATTAATAAAACCACCACCAATAAGAATAGGAAAAAAAGATCCCTTTTGTAACAACAGTATATAGAACACTTAAGAATAAATTTAGTAAGAAACATGAAACGCATATCGTATATATACACATATAATAATAGGTAGTACTTACATGGTACGTACTACGTGCCAGAAATGGTTTTAAGCACTTCATATTTATTAACTCATTTAATCTTCACAATGACTCTAGGAGGCACTATTATTCCCCATATTACAGGAAGGAAAAATGAAGCACACAAAGGTGACGGAAGAGGTTATATGGCTAATAAATGGCATAGCTGAGTTTGGAACCCAGATGGTCTGATTCTTTTGGGTTTTTTTTAAGATTTTATTTTTCCTTTTTCTCCCCAAGCCCCCCAGTACATAGTTGTGTATTTTTAGTTGTGAGTCCTTCTAGCTGTGGCATGTGGGATGCCCCCTCAGCGTGGCCTGATAAGCGGTGTCATGTCCGCGCCCAGGATTCGAACTGGTGAAACCCTGGGCCGCTGCAGTGGAGCACGCAAACTTAACCACTCGACCACAGAGCCGGCCCCCTAAACAGTCTGATTCTTGCATACGTGCTCTAAAGCACTATGCTCCATTACAGTGTGCATGCACATACACACAAATACACAGAAACTGTAAAATTATAAATGTACTGCGAGAAAAGAGAGAAGACTTGAGTAAATGGAAAACCAAATCAGGTTCTCTGATTTTGAAGATCTATATTAAAATACGTCAATTCTCCTAATTTATCTATAATTTTTATTCCATCTCAATCAGAATCCCAGTAAAAAAAAAAAGTGGGATCTTGACAAAATATTTCTTATGTTTATTTTTAAGAATAAACCTTAGAAGATAGCCAGGACATTTTTTTAAAAAGAAGAGTAGTGAATGAGATTGCCACCCAGAAATTAAAACTTCAATAATTAAAACAGTATAAATAAATAAATAAAAACAGCTCAGGAGTAAACCATCAATAGAACAAACTATAAATCTAGAAAAAATATATATATATGAATTTAGCATATGAGAGTACATGATAAAGATATGTTAAAATCAGAAGGGAAAATCAATAAGCTCACTAAACTACATAAGAAGAATATTAAATTATAAAACTATTTCATGCCTTATACACATACACATACAAACACACACATGCATATATGTGCATAATCCAAAAGATTCTAAATGTAAAGGATGACATGATAAAAAATAGAAGAAAACATATTTGAATACTTAGACAATCTTTGGGATGGAGATGGTCTTTCTAAACAGGACCCTAAAAGTAGAAACAGTAAGAAAGAGAATCATGAATTTGGCTACACAAAAATGAAAAACAAAAATCGAAAAAGTATTCTCTCAATTTTCTTCCCACCTACTGATTTTAAATAACATATAAAAACTTGTTTGTTAAAGGCGTGTGGCACTGGTGCTCTTAAGTGAATAATACAGACTTCAACTTAATGTTGCCTAAGATATTTTATCGGAATGGGAGGGTTTGTTTTCTTTCTGCCTAAATGAACAATAAATACTATGTGTGAGGATGAGTCACATCCTAAAGTGCTCTTATTCTTGGTGGCCAATAAATCTGTCATGACTCTCAACCTGACAGAATATGTTAAGAGACATTTACTCATTCTCACAGTATATACGCAATAACTACTAAGACCAAGGTATAGAGGTAGGATATGTGGGGGCAACAAAACTTGGAAGCCACAGGTAGTACAGCAGAAGGAACACTCAGCTGGAGACAGAACTCTTGGGTTACAGCTTGGGTCATCCTGGAACCTTTCTGCCCTCTGGCAGGTCACTGAGCCTCAGTTTCCTTATCTGTTAATAAAGTATAATAATACCTTGGAAAATTGCTATGAAGATTAGAACCAAACAAGCAAACAGACATTGATTGAGCTCCCACTCTTTGCCAGGTTCTTAACATATATGGAAGAGTGTTTGTAAAATTTTACACAAAAATATGTTACTATCGCATAACAAAGTTCCCTGCTCTAAAGGAAGTAAGAGTAGAGGAAGGGCAAAACAGCGTATATATAATCATTAATAACAAGGTTTGAAAGTGAGAAAAGCTCCACCAGGGGAAAAAAATGAAAAGCTCAGAGAAGATTAGGGAACTCAGCTGGGAAGCTTTGTTGGGCTTGAAAAGGGGGCGGGTATTTGGACCTCTGCAGATGTGTGAGAAGGACCCCATACGCAGAGGGTGTGATATGAGAGGGAGGAAATAGAAGAAAAGCCAGCAAAGAGTATGAAGAGAACAACAGTACTTTCACAAGAGTGTGGGGTGAATGAAGGTCAGCAGTAAGTAGAAAAAATTTGGAGCCAGTACACAAAGAGTCCTGACAGTCAAACTAACGAGTTCGGAATGATTCCTTAAGTAAAGCAGAGTTGTATAACAAGTATAGACTTTGGTGTAAGACTGACTTGGGTTTGAATCCCCGCTCCTCACTTTCTAGCTATATAGTTTTGAGCAAGTCACTTAACCTCTCTAAGCCTCAGTTTCTCATCTATATGATGGAGACACTAACTTAAGCCAAGTTCCAAGCACAGTACTTTGAAAATAAAAGATGCTTGATATGGCATAGTTATTATGTATAGGCAGTGGTTGACTACTGAAGGACTCTGATGAGAGTAGTGGACATAATCTCAATTCTACAGCACTCTGCAGACTATATTAGAGGCTGGGATAACAGAACAAAATTACAGTAGTCTAGGAGTTCTAGGGGCTACAGAAAAGTTTAAAAAGCAGAAGGACCAAAATAAGAGTTTTAGAGAATATTTTAGAATAGAATATAATTGAGCACATTTTAGACACAGAGAGAAACCTCATTATAGGGGAGAGAATGAAGATGTACACGACAGGAAATAAGCTTTGAATTAAATTCTGGAGGAGGTGAGTGGGGATGAGATAAGGAATCCAAGGGAATTGTATTCTTTGTCTGATTTATCTTTTTATTCTGTAATACAGAATGGATTTTTGTAGATAGCATAAATAATTTGGGGAATAAGGAAGGGCATAAATATTGAAAGAGAATAGTCTTGGAAAGAAAGAGGAATACTTATCCACAGAAAGAAGAGAGTAAGAAAACGACAAATGAGGCTACATAGACATTTTGAAACAAAAAGAGAAAAGTGAAGGAACATAACTTCTAATTCAAGAAGAATGAGAACTCATCTGCAGGGAATGGGGTAGATTTTGTATATATGACTACAGAGTGTGGACAGTGTGGAAATAGTTTGTTTAGTCTTTAGTTAGTTTAGATCAGGATTTCTCGACTTTGGCACTATTGATGTTTTGGGCTGGATGACTTTTCTTAGGAGAGGTGGGCAGCTTTCCTCGCCATTTTAGGATGTTAAGCAGCATCCTGGTCTCTACACATTAGATGCCAGCATCACCCTTTCCCCCAGTTGGGACAAACAACGTCTCCAGATATGCCCAAATGCCCCCTGGGAGTCAAAATCACCTCCAATTGAAAAGGACTGATCTAAGCGTTGCTGGAATATGATAAGAGGCCTAAAGATATGGACATTGTCTTGTTAGAGACTCTGTTTCTCACATCTAGAACACTGCTGTCACACACTGACTCTCTCTCTTTCTCTCTCTATATACAATATACTATAGTATAGTATAGACATATATGTATACTTATAAATAAAGATATATATATAATGAAGGGAAATAATGACTGACAATTGGCATTGAAGGAGTAAGTGAAATTACACAGCATATATTTGCAGCAGAACCAATGTGCCTGGTTTTATTGGTGTGTTATTTTCTCCCAAAATTATGGAGAGAACACGTGAGAAAAACCAGAAAGCTAGAAGCTAAAAGAGGAGAATATTTAGAGGATAACATGGTCAGTAATGTTAGATGCTATTGCTTCTGGCTATTTTTTCCTTTCTTTCCTGTAAGAGACAATATAAGTTGTTTAACCTCCTATTAAGTTAGTATACACTGAGCACATGGTAAGTGTTCAAAAACTATTTGTTAATTTATATACTGACGTACAAGACTGAGTCTAAATTTAAAATATGAAGTTCCTTGCACATAAGACATGCTTTAAAAAATTGATGGATAAATCAATGAGTAAACAACTATACCTTGCAGGGTGGAAGTCAGACAACCTGTGTTCTAGACCCACCTGTGTAATTTTGGGCAAACCACTTAACCGCATTGGACCATAAAATATGAGAAGCGTTACGGTAAATGTTACCCAGGGAAACGTTAAAGTGTAGAGTTAGGCTTTCCATTTTCCCCAAGGAAATGGACACTCAAGTATAACTGTTTATTCCTACTTGTAGCTTCTTCGGGGGTACAGAGTCAGGTCTAAGCATGGATAAAGTTTTCATCCTGGCCAGAAGCTTAGCTTAAGTGAATTTTCCAATGTGCGTAAAGCATCCAATAAACATATGAGGTATGAGATGGCTCATAAATCAGAAAAATGTTGAGGGGTTGAACACATGGAACAGAGAAAAGTGATAATGTTTATAGAGACAAATATTGCAAAAATAGGCTATAATAACAGTTGGTTTTATTTGAAATAAACTACATGAACTACATGAATGTGCAATGTTAGGTTTCTCTTCTATACTTGTAAAAATTTCTTTACATGCTGATGCTACCCACAGCTCTTTTATAGGATTACTAATTTAATTAGATTAAATATGTTGTGGTGAAATGTTTGCTTTCAATCTATTAACGTCAAATAGTCCCTTACTGATCAAAAGATAGTATGTGAGGCTACACCCATAAATTAGCAACCACAAGGTACTTATGCAACACAATGTGCAATATTATTTCATTCCATATATCCAGATTGTCTGCATGAGCAGGTTCAGGTCAATCTGCAATTCTGGCTCAAGCTGATTATCTGCCATATTCATGCCACGTTCACTTTGGCTGATGTGTATGTGTGTGTGTGCATGTAATATTTCATACACATTAGTGCTTCTGCAAAAACACTGAAAACCTACATGTAACAGAAAAATGCCAAAAAAAAAAATATATATATATATGATAGCTGTTACTCCAAAATGACCAAGTGTCAGATTTTAAGTGATTTAAACTAAATATTCATTTCAGAGTTTACTCTAGATAAGGCACTGAGCTAGTTACAAAGTATATAAAGATAATTAAGAAATAGTCCATGGTCCATGGCCTCAAGAACATTACAGTCTGGTGGGGGAGGTAGACATGAACAAAACAATTGTAACGCAAAGCATGAAAATTTCCCAAAGTGGGATACTGACAAAAACTGTAAGAGTACCAAAAAGGTAACAACTATTCTAAGAATGCCAGTAGGAGGAGAAAACTTTTGAAGAGGACCTTACAGAATAAATAGGGTTTCAATAGGTGCTTAGAATACAAAATAAAACAGCAGGATTAAAGATTTGGAAGTGAGAGGATGGGGGAGACGTTCAGAGAATGGCCAGTGGCTCAGGGTTCCAAAGTAAATGGGGTTGAATGAGTAGTTGTTTCATGCTAAGGATTTCAGATTTTATCCCGTACATGATAGAAAGATGAAAGAGTCTGAGCAGGGAGCAATATTCTCCGTTAGATGTTTTAGAAATATCATCTTGGCAGAAGTGTGTAGAATTGCCTGAAGAGCTGAAAAATAAGAGTGACTTCAGACAAGGATTTGTGAGCTTCTCTGAGGCAAAGATTTGTTTTCCTTATTTTTGCATCTTCAGTGCCTTGTATTGTGCCTGGCACAAAGTAAGTTCTCAATGAACATTAAACATTATCACCATAGCCTCAACAGCACAGCATGTGAATACAACAATGAGGCTTAATATTACAAGAGATTTCCACAAATGTGTGGAACTGGTCTTGATAGTAGAGGGTATTTCCCCTTTCCTTACGGCTCCTCAGCTTAGTTTATATTCAAGTGTGTCTAAACTTGTTTTATTTCTACCTAGATTTAAAATAATAATGGTAAAAACAATGGTGAGTTAAAACTTATAGGGAAAAGTAATTGCTCTAAGATTCTCTTCATATGCATAATTTTACAACAATGCAGAAACATTAACTCCTGAGGAAAATACACAGATAATTTAAATATGGTAAAATTCACCAAAGATATATAAAGAAAACTACTTTTAGAAATTTCCAAAGATAAGCAGGGAGAAAATATTTGCAAAACATATGGCAGACCAAGAGCAAATATTCCTTTTAAAGAGTGTATGCTCTAGCTAAAAGCATGGACTCTGAACCAGTCTGCTTGGGTTTGCAATTCTGTCTCATACTTTCAAGCTCTTTAATCTTGGGTAAGATAAATTATCAATGTCCCAGTTTTCGTATCTGTAAACTGGGGTTTATAATATAGTATCCACTTTATAAGTAGTCGTTCAATCAAAGTTAGCTATTTTTAAAGTATTACTCTTAATGTGGCAGAGACTACTACATATTTCCCCAAATCTGTTCTCTTCTTCTTATTTTAATCATAGAATCTCCAAGTTGTAACTATGCAATGACTGTCCAAAATAAACACTGAATCTTCCAGCCTTTATTGCTGCTGAGTGACCATGTGACTAGGGCCTGGACAGTGAAACGTAAGCAGAAGTGTTAGGTGGTATCTTATGGGAACCTTCCTTAAGAGACAACTGTATACTTACCACATTCTCAAAATTAAATATAATGAAATTACTAAGGGTTGATGAGAATATAGAGCAACAGGAGCTCTCAAACATTGCTAGTAGGAGTGTAAATTGGTACAATCACTTTGCAAAACAGTTTGGTATTATGGAATAAAAGTGAAGATATGCATACTCAATAATCCAGAAATTCATTCCTAATTTTACATTCTAAACAAATGCCTATGTATATTAGGATACATGTACAAGGATATTGACTGCAGCATTATTTGTAATTGCCAAAAACTGCAATAATCTAAAGGTCTACCAACAGCAGAATGGATAAATAAATTGAGGTATATTTACACGATAGAATACCACTCAGCAATAAAATTAAATTAACATATACACATACAACAACATCCATTGAATAGAAGAATCAAGAACCAATCTAGCACAAACAGTATGATTCAAAAAGAGGCAGAACTATATCATTTAGAAAGGCATACTTGGGTGAAACTTTAAAGAAAAGCAAGGCAGTGATTACCATAAAATCAGGATTATAGTAATCTCTAGGTCTGGGGGAGACTTCCTCTAGGGAGAATTGTGATTAAAAACCAGTTTCTGAAATTCTTGCAACGCTCTGTTTCTTCACTTGAGTGGAGGTTGTATGGATGTTTCTTTAAAATAATTTTTAAAACTGTACTATGTACTTTTCTATATGAACATTATATTTCACAATTTTCATTACAGATATATAAAGAAACATTATGCTCCTGGTCTATTCTCTTTTTCATTCCTTCATCCTGCTGCCTAAAATATAGATACTGCCACCTGAGACCATGAGAACAAGGATCACAATATAGGAATATCAGAGCAATGAGCTGGAAGGTAAGTCCCTGAGGACTTTGGGGCACAGCTGCCATATCAATCTCTGAACCTTTTACCTCTGTACTTCATTTACATTAAAGAGAAATAAATTTTATACTATTTTGGAATTTTCTATATTTATACAGCCAAACCTGATATTAACTAATATACCTATATATCAGATCTTCAAAAAGACAACCTACTTAATAGAAAAATTGCCTGATCTCACACCCACACCCACCCACACACACACCCAATTATGCAATTCATGGGAAAAGAAATCCAAAGGGTTCATAAACATCCAAAAAGTGTTTAATCTCAGCAGTAATTAGAGAAATGCAAATTAAAACAACAGTGAGATAGTATTTTCCATGCATCACATTGGCAGACATTTTAAAGAGCAATATATTCATTTCTGCTGAGTATTGAGGAAAATGGTCCCTCTTTGGCATTAGTAACACAAATTGCTATAAATTTTTGGAAGGTAAATTGGCAATATCCGTCAAATTTGAAATGCTCTTACCCATTTGAGCCAGAAAAGTAACAGAAATCTATACCACAGAAGTAGCAGCAATAATATACAAGACCACATGTCCAAGAATTCTTATTGTGGCATTATTTGTCAATGTAAAAACACAGAAGCAATCTGTTAAATCCATCAGTAGTAGAATGTTTGGAATAAATTATGGCATATCCTTACTATGAAATATTATGCAGGTGTTAAAAAATGAGTTATATCTACATATCGTGATTTGGAAGGTTGTTCATAATGTATTGTTTGGTGAGGAAAATAAGTTACCTATTTTTATATAATTGGCCAACCTATTTTGTGTATGCATGTCTATATAAACTTCTATGAACATGCAGGAAGGTGTGGAAAGTTACACCCCAGATTATTAACATTGGTTACTTGGGAGGCGAGGCGGTAATGGAAATTACTTTCTCTGTATTCATTTTTGAATGGTTTTTTACTGGTTACAATGATTATAACTATGTGTTGCTGTTGCTTTTGTAATTTTTACAAAACTACTTAATTTAAAATTGGTTGTAATAAAAGGTATATATCCAAGGATGCAGAATAATGTACCCCAATGCCCAATGAACATCTTTACAATTTATTATCACCAAACATTAAATCTACATTGCTGAAGCAAACCGCACAAACCTGTACAAAGCAGAACGAAGTAGGTCACTTAAGAAAATAATGTGGCTTATCCACTGACGTTTCTTAATTAGTATTTTGTTAATAATTAACTTGAAAGACACCCATGTGTTAGTAAAATAAATAAATGCATGTTGCGTCTTGCAATCTTCTGGGAAGGAATTTAATACCAAGCTATGTCATGGAAAGGAAGACAGGAGTTAAGAAATACAGAGAAAGGGACAATTCTTCTTCCCTATCGGGTGGCTCCAGTGATTGCTAAATGAGCGTGTTTGCGAGGAGGTGGCTATCAATCAAGGTATACAGTCTGCATGTCTCAATTCTAACTTAGCTTCCTGCCCTTCCTCAAATGTTCTTCTGCCATCAAGGCATGGCCAACGCCCAGCCAGACACCTGAGTCATGTTTGCCTCCTCCCTTTTGCTTTCCTCTTTCCCTGAATCTGTTTGGTTGCTAAATCCTCTCAATTTCCCCTCTGGAAGGCCTCTGCCTTTGCCCTCCCTCTGGGCTGGATTAGCTAATAACATCGGAGCTGCCACTACCCAAGAAGCCCAGACTCCTTTTCCTGGTCTTCCCACCTTTCACATAGGCTCCTTCTGGCTTCTGGTCACCTTCTCCACTGTCACCCTCCGCGCCGCACGGCGAAGATCCTGCTCACCCGCCAGGACCTCAGCCCGGACCAGGTCCCACCGTCTGCCCCTCGGAAGCCTGGGCGCTCCAGGATGTGGGCCCCACGCAGACGAAAGTGCCGGCAGCTCGAGGGGCGGGGCAGGGGGCGGGGCCTTGCCCGGCTGGCCAATGGAAGCGCTGAGCCCAGAGTAAGAGGTCACATGTGCAGTGGGCGGGAATTTTCTCCTGAGAAGACCGGTAGGAGGCGGTTTTCCCTCTGCCTGTACCCTGAGAGGCTGGAGAGACGAGGGAGGGAAGGTGTTTTTAGACTGAGGGGAAGAAAGGATCGACGTGGGGCTAGAGTATGGCAGCTCCGAAATCTCTGGAAAACAGATTTGTGAGGCGTGGCTGATGTGACCCTGTGGGGACAAGGCCCCAGAACGGGTGTCCACCTAACCTAATTAGGCGAGAACAGAGGATGTGAAGGACACGGGTGGGCCGACGGGACTTCAGTCCACTAACCAGAAGTTGTATAGCTTAAGCAACATGAGAAAAGATATGAACCTCACCTGTGCCATTTTACATGGTTAAAGCGTGAGCTTTATGCCAGGGAGCGAGGAAGGGAAGAAATCTGATCCCTCCTCCGGTGGGAGGAGATGGGAAGCCAGCCTGGAAGACCACGCTCACCTGCGTGTGGTCTCAAACAATCTTGGGAATAATATGCCATTGTATATATGTCCACCTTAAATAGACACAAGTTTTATTTGGGCAGAAAAAATCTTGGGAAACTTTCCTTCTCCAGCCTTGTGGATGAGAGCCTGACCTAATGAGTTGTCTGTATTTCCATTTTGCCCCAGAAGATAGCGGTCAAGAGGTAGCACAGGAGAAATAAAACCATTACAAACAGGTAAGGAAAAATATTTCAGGAACCGCTGCAATTCAAAAGTTGGTTATTTTAAAACACCTTCTCTCTAATCATGATTTTGCTTGTTCCCCCCTTGTCTTTGATTTTAGAAATAAGGTCAATTTATCTCTCTTCCTATCCATCCACCACTCTAAGGTGGATTCAGATATCTGTAATGCAATGAAATAAAGTTGACAGATGAAAGACATTCTGTGAATGTATATAAGGCGTGGTATCTTAAGTATTATACATTTAGCATGAATTTGAATGATTAACTTTAATACAACAGGGATTATTGTTTAAGGTAGTTGATGAGAGTGATGAATCCGAAGCTAATAGAAAGATTAGGCTTCACAAGAAAGGAACATCTAAGATAAATGCTGACAATAAACTAAATGGGAGTTGATATGTTTGTAGCTTTTTGAAATGACTTCTAGGATGAGGCACAATCAACTTTTTCTGAAAGCACAATATCAAGAAGTGGAAATTCTAGAATCAATATGTGCTTCAAAGATCAGTGATACACTGTAGGGAAAAGGTATGGAAGTAGAGTGATTGGAAATATTTCCAGAGACGTAATCACCAGTAAGAAAATGCTGTGTTGGCATTGTTCAAGTAAGAGTGAAAGAGGGCGCCAACATTGTGTATTCCCCACGTGTTGATTCCACAGAATCTAACAATGTTAAAAATAATTCAGATAACTTATTGGGTTTGTTTTCATTGGAAAGCTTATAGTAATATCCAAAATATCTTCTGATTCATTATTCAAATGAGATCATTGTGTGCTGTACTAAGAAGTTTGCCCATAGTTTTTTTAATCCGGTAGTTGAGTAGTTAAGAATATTGACTTGAGAATAACTGAAAACAGGAACAGCTTCATAGCCAATTAACGTAGATGGGACCATCAGGGCTTCTGGTACAGAACCTTCATCACAGATAAGAAAATAGGTCAACCTCAAACAAATTTAAAATGATAATGAAACTAAGGCAAGACCATTCGGTTTAAAATGTATATTTCATTCACTGAAAACTTATTGAGGGGCCGACCCCATGGCTCAGTGGTTAAGTTCCACATGCTCTACTTTGGCGGGCTGGGTTCACGAGTTCGGGTCCTGGGTGCAGACCTACACCACTCATTGGCCATGCTGTGGGGGCAACCTACATGCAAAGTAGAGGAAGATTGCACAGGTGTTAGCTCAGGGCTAATCTTCCTCAAGTGAAAAAAAAGGGGAATATTGGCAACAGTTGTTAGTTCAGGGCAAATCTTCCTCAGCAAAGAAAGCAAACAAACTTATTGACAAACTGCCATATGAAAACTTCTAGCTTACATCTGAACTTCCCAAGACATTTTACATGACTGATCATAAAGCTAAGAACTATCTGATAAACTGGACTCTGTCCTAGAGTAATTTTTCTAAGCTGTAATTCCTCTGGTTCTCACATAAGTGAGAACCGTTTTGGACTCATTCAGCATTCTAAATTTTACTCATTGCTTCATTAGATGAATTTGTTAGTTTACCAATAATGACCTAGGAGTAATGCACCATCGTTGCTTTATTCCAAATGAGCTAGCTATTAGGGAATTCAAACTTCAGGCTTTTTATTTTCTAAATGGGAGAGTGGAATTTCCCAAATTCTACTTCCGTGCTTCAATACAGTTTTGCCCTTGGTTATTTGATTTCAAGACCGCTTAAGAATTATGGTTATCCTGAGAAAACCACTCTGCCAGACTTGTGAACTCCAGCCTCTTTTGCAACAAAATGATCACATTAAATATATTTAATCCACCAACTAGAAGTTATATGGATTAAACAGTTTGAAAAATATATGAACAATTTTATATCAACATGTATTATTTTCATATTAGATTTAAATCATAGTAATAAATGTTATTTTTGTAATTAATTTTTTATCATTTAGAGCCTGTCTTTAAATGAATGAGCCAAAGTTTTAAGATTGAGTGGTTTTCTGCTCCTGGCTTTGCTATTTTACCAATATTTAATTTTAATTTTTGTATTTCCAGGTGTTGAAATTTGTACTGCTTGCAAAGAAAGAAGCTATGTTTTCAACATTCAAATATTGTGCAATAGATTATTTATATGAGGTAAAGTGTTATTGGATGACTGCCTATTTACTAAGAATTATGATATAAAAAATTGTTATCTGCATTCACTATATGATTATGATAATTTTGCAGTAGTCCTTAGGCTAATCCTTAGTCTTAGTTTAAAATTCACTTAAAATTACTTTCCATTTTAAAAATACCTTAAAAATGCCACTTTTGGAAGGAAATTATTGACAATTTAACATCAATTTGAAACTGTCAGCAGAAAAAAATGGAAACTTTTGGCAAGTTTGGGCTGTTTTTGTGAACAATCTTAAGTGATCTTTCTTGAAAGGAGTGGGGAAAAAATCAATCCCAGTATCTTTATGATAAAATAACAGTAGCAGCATGTGTTAGCTACTTACTATGGGCCAGATACTTTGTTCTTTTGATGGATTATGTTATTTGATCATTTGCTCTTTTGATGGAGTGTATCATTTGATCATCATAACTACCCCGTGAGGTAGCTACTATTATTACACAGGTTTTACAGGTTAGGAAACTGATGTCTAGAGAAGTTAAATAGCTTGTACAAAGCTGAGATTCAAGCTGGCACATTGTTAAGAAACTAATCAGAGTGGTTGTCATACAACAGTTCATTGTTCTTATGATCTTAATTGACAAGTTAAAATTTGGTTTTCTTTGTAACCTTGACCGCATCTACCAAGAAAAAAAAATTACTCCAGTATAACTAAAATTGTGTTACATCTTACAGGGAATAAGG
This sequence comes from Equus quagga, assembly GCF_021613505.1. Classification (NCBI taxonomy): domain Eukaryota; kingdom Metazoa; phylum Chordata; class Mammalia; order Perissodactyla; family Equidae; genus Equus; species Equus quagga. Next base: position 74,475,515 of record NC_060267.1, on the reverse strand, counting down.
ACACATAGGCATCTTCAGGTTTTATTATTCCCTCATAACTGAGGAAGGCAAGTGTATCATTATAACATATACATGGAAGAGAAACAGAATCAGAAGTCATTGTTGCACAAATATGTTTATGAATATATTGGTCACTTGGGAAATTAATCTCCACTCAGACATCCTTAAACTTTTATCCTTGCCCATGATATCTTACTTTTTTGGTGGCCTACCACACCCCATGATACAGCACAAATATGATAATAATCAATGGTCTTGTAAAAGATGCAGGATTTTGTAAAGGTCATGTAAACCATGTTGAAGAACCACTCAGACAACAGATAAAGCTATTAGCAGATGAAGATCTTGCAAAATTAGATCAGTTAACAGACAAGAGCAACAGAACGGTTTGAATATCAAAGGAGTCAGAGACGCCTTGGGGAAAATTGATTAAATCCTCAAATATTTTCTAAAAATATCTTCTTTATGATTAAAGGTGAAGTAATGACCAATATCATACACATCATCATATAATATAGTTTGTGGGGAAATTCTGACAAAGATCAAATATAAGCTAATTATAAATGAAATTTTATTATGTATAAAATTTAATTTTTATAACTTTATTTCGTTTCTTTAGATAAAGTACCAATCAAGCTTTTTTTCCTTTTTACTGTCTTTGGTCCTGATTTTATATAAATTACTTCAACTGATCTTTTCTCTGTACCATTTATTCTTAGATACTGAGGACCTCTTATTTAATATGTTAAAACACCTTCAGCAAACATAAAACTTGGGAAATAATGCAAGAAACCATCTTTTGTCCAAATTCATAGAATAATTAATTCTGTGGGAAGCTGAGAGTCATTGGGGGGGGGGGAAGTTTCATAGAGAAGATATTGCTTAAGATGGGCCTTGAGAGGTGAATAGGATTTTGATAGCTAGAAAAGAGTAGCAGGACATTTTTCAAAGGCACACTGTAGGTCATGGTGTTGATGAGGAAGTGACTGCTAAATGTTAAGGGGGTAGTGAGGAGACTAGTGTATTTAAAGAGAACATTTAGGGGCTGGCCTGGTGGCATAGTGGTTAAGTTCACGGCCTGGATCCTGGGCATAGACCTACACACAGCTCATCAAGTCATGCTGTGCCAGCGTCCCACATACAAAATAGAGGAAGATTGGTATGGATGTTAGCCCAGGGACAATCTTCCTCAAGCAAAAAGAGAAAGATTGGCAATAGATGTTAACTCAGGGCTGATCTTCTTCATCAAAAAAAATTAATAAATAATAAAGTTGTTTTAAAAAAAGAACAGTTAGTAGTACAGAGTATGGGAGATAAAACTGAAAATAAAGGCAGATCCAAATTATAGATAACTGATTTACAAGTTTCCTTATCCGACTTAACGTCCTTTAAAGAAACAGTTTTATTTATTAACTATTTCTTTTTAATTAGAAACATATTTGCTGGTTGTCATAAGTGAAGTAAAGCAAAGACATAGAAAACAAAAGTTAAGACAGCCATATTATACTGTTATGTGGAAAAAAAAGCACATTGCCAAATGGTATAGAGATATGATCTTACTTTTTCCTCAAACATGCACACACACATTTTAGCTTAAGCTAGAAAGAAAAGTCTGTAGGAAAATACACCTAACTATTAATAATACGGCTAGGGACCTTGACTTTCTTGGTTATGTGGTGCTGTGTCATTTGATATTTTGTAATGAGCATGTATTACCTTTAAATAAAAGTAATATACATTTAAAAGAATAGAGAGTTTTAATAGTCTAAATATGGATAGATAAATGTATTAAATCTGATAAATATATTAAAAGATTTTATAATTTTACTTTCTTACATAGAATGTAATTAGGAAGAAGTTTTCTAGAGATGCTTTCTTGCTTCGAATCCCTTCATGTTTATATCAAGATGGAGATTATCTTACAGGAGTTATTGATAGTGCATTTAGGAGGCCATGGACAAGAGGTATGTTTTGTTTTTATTTCTAAAAAATCTATTTTAAAAATTATTTCTGTTTAGCAGAGTAAATTATTAAGAAAATGCAGTGTTTTTCTCATTAAATAAAAATGCATTGCATTTATTCATATCAGAATTCCAAGAAGTTTATAAATTGATATTTTTGTGATGGAATTTAGGTGACAAAATAAGGAGTTGGAAAGCTTACACTAAATATGAGTAGAACGAATAAAAGATATGTAGATGATGAAGTCTTAAAATATTCTAACATTGTAAACATTTGTTGTGTTATAATGGATCTTGCTCAACTGTAGGAGTGCTACTTTAAGTTGTAATGATACACTGACTATAAAACTATTTTTAAAGGTGTGTGTACAAAATATCATCTTTTGCTTTTATCATGTCATGGACTTAAGAAAGAGGTAGCCTTCAGGGGGGAGTCAACTCAGTTAACAGCATTTATTTAGCATGTATTATGCACTAGGCACTATGTTACAGGTGCTAATGACACAGTTACTAATAAGACACGCAAATAGTCCCTGCCCTCAGTGAGTTTTCAGACTGGTAAGGAGGATGCAGCAATAAAAACATTTAGTGTATAAATTAATATCTTGTATTTGTAAGTGTACAGAGAAGACACAATAATGTAATGTGATATGAAATTTCAGGAGTAGGGAGTGCTATGAGGAGGTGGACATTTGAGTTGAGAACTGAGTAATGAGAAGGCAGCAACCATAAAAAGATATGGAGGAGGAGCCTTTCAAACAAATGCAAAGTTCCCGACCCAGGAATAAACTTCATGTGTGTAAGGACCAGAAAATTAGGCCATTGTGACTGGTTGATGAAAAAGGGGAGACCTGAGAAGTAGGGAGTTTCTGAAAGATAGAAGGCTTTGCAAGCCATAATAGCAAGTTTGTTTGTTTATATTATGGCTGATGTGGGAAGTCACTGGACAATTTTAAGAAAGAGAGTGGTATAACCTGATTTATTCTTTAGAAAAATCGTTCTGATTGTCTGCAGCATGGAATGGGTAGGGAATGGGAGACAAGAGTAGAGATAGGAAACTAAATCAGGAAGTGGCTTATTGTCATGATTCAGAATTTAGACTCCTAGGTGAATCTACACTCTACGTAAAAAATGACGGTGCTTTGGACTAGGCTTCTAATAATGGAGATATGAGAAGTGGATGAGACTGGGATTATTTTACAAGTCCAGCCAACAGTGAGACTGTTTGAAAAAAAAACAAAATTAAGAATAAAGAATCTCTTCTACGGTTTTGACCTGAGTGACTGGGTAGATGGCAGTGCTATTTCCTAAGGTAGAGAAAGGCTTATAGGGAAGCCAGTTTGTGGCTGTAGTCAATAGCTCTGCTTTGCCCAGGGTAAAATGCCTATTGGGCATCTAACTAGAGATTCAAGAAGGCAATTGGTTATATAGTAGCGCCCCCTTATCCGCGAAGGATACGTTCTAAGAAACCCAGCGGATGCCTGAAACCGCAGGTAATACTGAACCTTATATATACTATGTTTTTTCTGATACGTACATATTTGAGGTGCAACAGCAAAACTGGCACGAATTTCTTTTTCCTTCTTCACAATTTCACCAATAGAAGATTTGTTCTTATGGTAGATATTAGCAAACGTAGCATACAATTTTTTTCTTTCCTTATTAAGTCCAGAACTTTCACCTTTTCACTTAGAGGAAGCACAGCTTCTCTTTGGCTTATCTGAATTGCCCGCATGACTACTCTTGCTCTTTGGGGCCATTATTAAGTGAAATAAGGGTTACTTGAACACCAGCACTGTGATACTGGGACAATCGATCTGATAACCAAGCCAGCTACTAAGTGACTAACCGGCACGTAGCGTATATACAGTGTAGATACCCTGGACAAAGGGATGATTCACATCCCAGGTGGGACAGAATGGGATTTCAGCACACTACTCAGATCGGTGTGCAATTTAAAACTTATGAATTGTTTATTTCTGGAATTTTCCATTTAATATTTTGGATCTGCAGTTGATTACAGGTAACTGAAACCATGGAAAGCAAAACGATAGTTAAGGGGGAACTACTGTACACATATTAGAGAACTTTGTCTTCCTTATCTGTTATTGGCATCATGTAGGGTTGCCAGATTTAACAACTAAAAATACAGGGACCCAGTTAAATTAGAATTTTAGATAAATAATGGGTCATTTTTTAGTATATGTTTCAAATGTTGCATAACATATGCCTATGCTAAAATTTTCTTGTCTAGCTGAAATTCAAATTTATTTGAACATTTTGTATTTTCTCTTGGAACCCTAGCATCATGGGCACCCATGGATCCTGGGCTACCCCAGACATCCAGGAGATGCCTACCATCTAACCTCCTTGGAGTCCATTGGCATCTCTTCAGTTTTCTCTGGGACTAAAACTGTGTCCTGGCCTTATCTAATGTCAAATCCTGCGCTCCTGCAATTTCTGCCTCCTCGCTTGTTCCCATCTCAACAAGAGAGCAAAATGACGAACAATTCTTCAGTTAGTGAACAATCTTGTATCTTTCCCAATTCGCATTACCGTTTCTTCCCATTTACTCAAGTTCTCTTTTGTAGTTCCATTTCCAAATACTGCTAGAAAAGTCACTGTTACTAGATTTTGCAGCAGAGATTGTGGCTGATTTTCTTGCCATTATTTCCCCAGTAGCTAATCTAGTGCATGGTAGGTGTCCAGTGGAGTTCAAGAAATACTTGTTGAATGAGTTAATTAAAGAATAATTCCTTACAAATTTTTGTTAGAACAGATGGAACAGAGTGTTCTCTTTTATTCCAGAGGTAGCTTTGGGACATCTTTGCCTATTTATAGATAGGATATGTTTTTTAAAAAGTTATTTGTATGTGGACAGGTTATATGCTTTTGTTTGGACTAGGGGTGTGTGTGTGTGTGTGTGTTAGTGGGCACATGCGCACATGCAGGTGTGTTAGGACAGAGTATATGTGTATTGGAAGGAGCCCTAGTGTGTTGGTGGGTGGTAGATTAATGCACATGTTATGACAAGTGTGTATGTTTGGTTAGTATGTGTGTGGTGTGGGTCCCATGGTGACAATAAGACCCTACAAGAAGGAAAGCCAAGTCACCATTATGCAGTTTTTCTGTCTGACCTGCTTATCCTGTTTCCATTGTCTCCAGGTACCAGGAAGATACATTAGAGCTGGCTCAGAGCAGACTGATGGTGAATAAAAGGAGACCTTTAGCCCCCTCCCTTTGGGTTAGTCACACCTAAAAGACACGTGGGTGGTGAGATTATGACGCAGTGCTTCCTGAGTTATGCCCTGGGCATGGCTTTCAATGTGCTCTCCTAGAACCCAGGGGAAAAGGGTACACCCGGGATGTGTCCATCCTGAGGGTTTTGTGCAGTCAGTCTTGTAGCATCCCTGAGTCTGAGCCACATCTTTGAGGCTGACATACCAGCCTCTTTGTTTATATACAGTTAATATTTTATTCACGTCAGTCCTGGAAATTTGTCTGCAGAGAATGTTAGATGAGAGCTCCTCTAGCTAGTGGTTCTCACTCAGGATCATGGGGAAGGGGGAGAAACTCTAACAGAATCTTCAGCTTTGACTGAGATTGGGGATGGGAGAACGGTTCAGTGCTCCTTAGATAACTTGGATGCCACTCTTTCCTCCTCTAATTGAGAAATACTGCTCTGGTCCAGTCCCCTCTTATTTTACAGAAGAGGAATAAGACCCAGAAAGGGGAAGAATCCTGCTCAGGGTAAAATGGCATTATGATCAGCATGCGTGTTGTCAGCTTGAGGTTCTCTGAGCCACCCAGTTATGATAGTAACCTTGTATAGGTGGGTCTGTATTTATTTAGCTGCATCTGTGCAATCCTGAATATTGTGTCGGAACTAAGTAAGCATTCTTTGTGGAATTAATTAGAAAAAGACAAAGACCCGCTACAACATAATATGGGACATGGAGGAAATCATAAATATGCTACCTGAGTTTCGAGGAAAACTGAAAGATGAGCAATCTTGACCTTTACAAGGAAGGCATTTGAAATTCACACTCATAATGGATAATGGACTAAGAATATCAGGTGGCATAGAAAGCATTTTTATGCATCAATGTTTGTCCTAGGAAGAGACTCTGGTCTTCCCAAATTATGAAGCTCTGTGCCTAGAAAACCTAGTTCTTAGAAGAGATAGGAAGTCTCCCACCCTTTTTGCCTTCACCCCTTACACTGGCCTTCACATTTAGCTGGAACACATGGAGAAAATAATTTTCTGAACCCCTGGAGTTTATCTGTCATTTCCTTTCTGCTTTCTTTGTCCCCAAGTTTATTCTGCTTATTGCTCAAAAAGAAGAATAATGGGAAAAACCCCATAAGTTAGAGTCAAATAGATCTCTCCTTAAATATGGGCTCCATCTCTCACTGTGTGACCCCAGGGAAGTTTCTTATCCTCTCTGAGTCTCAGCTTCCTCATCTGTAAATTAGTACGACAATAACTACTGTGTATAGTTATAAAAATTAGATAGTATGTGGGACTGGCCCCATGGCTGAGTGGTTAAGTTCACCTGCTCCACTTCGGTGGCCCAGGGTTTCCCTCGTTTGGATCCTGGGTGTGGACATGGCACTGCTCATTAGGCCATGCTGAGGTGGCGTCTCACATGCCACAACTAAAAGGTTCCACAACTGAAATATACAACTATGTACTGGGGGGATTTTGGGAGAAAAAGCAGGAAAAAAAAAAGAAGAAGAAGATTGGCAACAGTTGTTAGCTCAGTTGCCAAGCTTTAAAAAAAAAAAAAAATTAGATAGCATGCATATAGTAAATACCTGGCCCGAAGCAGACAGCTAATGAATGTGAATCCCATTTGCTTCTCCAGCAGAGGCAGTAGATCTGATAACCCAGACGGCTACTAAGTGACTGAGGGGCAACTATATACAGTGTGGATGCCCGGGACAAAGGGATGATTCCTGTCCTGGGCAGGGTGGAGTGGGATGGCTAGAGACTTCATCAAGCTACTCAGAATGGCAGGCACTTTAAAACTTAAGAATTGTTTATTTCTGGAATTTTTCATTTAGTATTTTCGGACCACAGTTGACCATAGATAACTGAAACCACTGAAAGTGAAACTGAGGCTAAGGAAGGGCTACTGTATTAATCTTGAGCACAGCTGGAGTTTTGAATTGGAGTCATCGATATATAGACTGCGCATAAACGCTTGGAAATGGATAAAGTCACTGAGAGCATGAGTAAAGATAGAGCAGAGAGCCTAGGACAGAGTGCTGGAACACTCCAACAGTTAAAAGGCTGGTGTAGAAGGAGGAATCAGCTAAGAAGACGAGATAGGAAAGCCAGATGAGTGTGAGTTGTAGAATTCTAAAGAAAGTGTTTCAAGAGGGAGGAAGTAGTCAAAAGAATTGGTCCCTGTTAAAAGGTCAGATAAGATGAAGATAGAGAGTTGACCATTAGGTTGACTAAAGGTAGGTCATTGATGACCTTGCTAAGAGTGGTTTCACTGGAATATTGGGTACGGAAACCTGTTTGGAGTATGTTGAGGAAAGAATGGGAAGTGGGGATGTGAGATGTGAATATAGACAACTCTTTTGAGGAATTTTGCTCTGAAGGAGAATAGAAAAATGGAGCACTAGCTGAAAGGAGAAGTGGGGTAAAGAGAGTTGTTTTTGTTAGCTTTTTTTTTTAAGATGTGTGATTTTTAAAAAAAGTGTGATAAGGAAAAAGGCTGTAAAATATTTATTTACCAATGGAAATAATCTTGGTAAAAAGAGAGAAAATGGTGATGTAGGAAATAAAGTATAACTTAGTAAAAGGGGATAGTATCAAGAGCACAACTGGAGGACTTCGTGTTAGATAAGAGCCAGCGCAGTTGTGTAGTTCTTCCATGGTTATAGATAGGAAGGCAGGGTGTGTAGGTATTTATGCCAGTTGGTTGGTAGAACTGGTGTGGGAAGATGAGGTAATTCTTCTCTATTTGTATAAATTTTCCATGTGGAGGCAAAGCCACAGACTGAAAGTGGATAAGGGGATGAAAACTTGAGTGAGGCATGTGTTAAATAGTTGTCTTGAGGAGTGAGAAAGCCAATTTTATTAGAAAGGTGTTCTATTATAATCTGTCAATGTTGGATGCCCATTTGAAATTTATGGTCATAATTTCAAATGAGTTCATTCAGCACGGCTGGGTGACCTTTTTTAAAAATAATTTTCAGCTATTCTAGTATATATATACACAAAGTGGAAGTAAGGGTTTTCCTAAGTTAGCACAAAGGAAAGAGAGGCAAGGGAATCAAGAGTCTTTGTAAGGGAGTGGTTCTGGGACTGGCCATGGAACCTGAACTGTGTGAATAAGAAGGTGAGGACATGAGAGAGGATGGGAAATATTGTAAAAGTGGAAGGATCAATGGATTGAAGGTCTCAATCAGGTTGGAAACAAGATAAAGAATAACTCTCATCAAACTGCTTCTCTAAAAGTACAGAAGAAAAAAATGAGTTTATCACTTCTTATTTCTTTTCCTTTGCTTCTTTTTTATAATAATAATGACAGTGACAGCCAAAATTTATTGGGTGCTTACAGTATGTCAGGTACTGTTCTAAGCAATTTTCATGTCTCATCACACTTAATCTTTATAACAACACTATGAAAGGGCTATCATTCGTAATTTATAGATAAGGATAGAGATTCAGAGATTTACCCAAAGTCACACAGTTAATAAGTAACAGTACAAATATTAAAATGTAGGCAGGGTGATTCTAGAACCTGTACCCTTAACCTTATTTTTTTAATGAGGCAGACTCAGATGTTAAGTGGTTTGTTCAAAGTAACAAAACGAGTATGAAGTAACACTGGTGGTAGAATACAGGTCATTTGACTCTTACTTCGCTTAATTGCTTCTTCTGATACTAGTACATGACACGATCTCTCTCCTTGAGAGACCAAGGGTCTAATTTGGGAGACAAGCTATAGATACATACAATTTTTAAATATGACTGTATATGATTAAGTGTCAGGGTGAGTGCTACTGACAATATTGTGGCCCTTCAAGGGAAATATGGCAGAGTGAGTTGGAATGGTTAATAAAGACTCTATGAGGAATGACATGAGCTGTTGAACAGGACTATCTGGGATGGTAGTGCTGCACAGGCAAAAGAGAGGCTATAAAAATGACAATGGTATGTTCAGATGATATTGTTCTGACTGTGGTTGAAGTTCTTTTGTAGGGGTTGTAATAATGAGAATGATTAATTATTTGGAATCTGGTATTACTTTGAAAAAAATTACATTTGTGAACAAATAAATATAACACCATAATGTAAAAGGTGAATATTTGGCTTCCATTAAGTGTGAAAGAAAATTCTAGAAGCTTATGTTTACCATTCTCCTTTCTAGTGTCAGCTGTTCCATTTGGGGGAATGACAGATATCTCAGTCTTGGATCAATGGAAAGCAAGTCTCTTTATGGAGGATTTCCTTGAGAAGTATGTGTCCTTAACCTCAAATTTCCCCCTTACACCCAGATGATAAACAGTAAGTTCCTCCAGACACCTGAAGAGAAAAGATGCCTTCCTTATATCCTCACAGATTTTCTTCTTTTTCTGAAGAAAAAGCCCTAATCTGAACCACAAAGGAGAAGTTAGAAGAGATTTACATTCTCTTTTTATCCTTCCCTTGTTTATCACATATTAACTGTTTCTCTATGCATTTGTGTTGCAAAGAACACACAGAAATAAAGCAAATATGTTACTTTGCTTTTAATCAATAGGTAAATTTTCTGTAGAAAGTGTCTATAGAAAGTCCTTTGTATGAAAATCAGTCTTTTTTCCTGTAGTATAAATGCAGATTTAATGCTATTTTCTAACATATTTGGTCAAAACATTATTTATTCATCATTCATCAAGTATTTATTGGATACCGTCGTATGTGCCAGGATACAAAAGTGAATAAGACGCAGTCTCTACTCTTAAAGAACTCAAGAAATTAGAGAATAAAGATTTATAAATAAATCATTACAATACAATGTGGGAAGTACAATGACGGAGATAAGAACACAGAGCATAATATGAGGAAGAACATCTAACCTATTCTACATTGTTAATGTAGACATAAATTAGAGATTTCAGTGCAAAAGTAAATAATTTACTCTGTTGCTTCACTTCAAGCAAAGAGTGCTAATCAGACCCAGGAAGGATTTAGTTATTATTCACATTTTCAAGTTTTACTAATTTAAGTTTTCCTTAGTTACACTTGAAAGAAACAAATAACCAATTTAAATGTGTCCAGACTCTGAATACAGACAAGTCCAATATACCACTTCTGTCATCCTGAGATTTAAAAGTCAGATTAGGAAGATAATATATAAACATATAGAAAATTTAAAGTGTAAGAATTAAATGATAATAAAAAATGACCAACATAATGTCTACCATAAGGCGTAAAAAGCCAGTAAAAAGTATCTGTCACATGAGTGGACTCCTGAGTAGTCAGGAAGCGGAATGGTGTAGTGAAAAGAGCTCTGCATTATGAGTTAAAAGATGTTGATTTCAAGTCTTGATTTGAAAAGTCAAGTACCAACTACTTGAGTAGTCATTTTATCTCTCTGACCCTCGCTTTCTTTATCACTATAATGATGTATCAGCGCTTCTCGAACTTAAATGTACATATGAATCACCTGAGGATCTTACTGAAAATGGAGATTCTGAAGATTCAATTGCTCTGTGTTGGGGCTGCGCTTCTTTGTTCCTAATGTGCTCATAGTCCAAGAACCTACTTTGAGTAACAAGATAGAAGATGATCTCTAAGATCTCTTTTCGCTCCATGAGCTGGAGTGGTAGGGCTGTGCATTTATAAGCAGGAGAGATCAGCTTAGCTTCACAAAGAAGTAGGAAGTGAGCTTGAACTGGGCATTGAAGGAGAAACTAACTTGAGAGAAAACATTTCAGGCAAAGGAAATGACGGGTCTGAAGGCACAGAGACAGGAATATACCATAAGTATGCAACGAAGGCAATGATCAGGCTAGTTTAGCTCAAACAAAAGATTCGTATATGAGAGAAATGGGAGGCCCTGAAGGAATGGACATCCCATGATATCTGACCTTCTATTCATTTTGTGGTATCAAGATAGAGTCAATGGGGCCAGCCTCATGGTGTAGTGGTTAAGTTCGGCATGCTCTGCTTCAGCAGCCTTGATTCATGGGTTCGGATCCCGGGCATGGACCTACACCACTTGCCAGTCATGCTATGGCAGCAACCCAGATATAGAGTGGAGGAAGATTGGCACAGATATTAGCTCAGGGCTAATCTTCCTCAGCAATAAAAGAAAGAAAGAAAGAAAGAAAGAAAAAGAAAGAAAGAAAAAACCCAAAAAATAAAAGATAGAGTCTATGGCAAAGAAGGCACCACCAGAATAAAATGTACATTTCTCAGCTTCCCTGTAGCCAAATGTAGCCGTGTAACTAAGTTCTTCTCAACTGGATATAAGCAAAAGAGGCTTATGCATTTCTAAGGACTATCCTTAAAAGGAAGGTTTTTCTTTTTCTTTTAATGATTGGCACCTGAGCTAACGTCTGTTGCCAATCTTTTTTTTTCTTCCCTTTCTCCCCAAAGGCCCCCAGTACATAGTTGCATATTCTAGTTGTAGGTCCTTCTGATTCTGCCATGTGGGATGCCACCTCAGCATGGGTTGATGAGCAGTGCCATGTCCATGCCCAGGATCTGAACTGGTGAGACTCTGGGCCACCGAAGCAGAGTACGCGAACTTAACCACTTGGCTATGGGGCCAGCCCCAAGGTTTTTCTTTTTTATCTTTCTCTTTTCTGATACTGGAATACAGATGTAATGACTGGCTCCAGCAGCTGTCTTGGACTGTGCTGACAAGAACTAAATCTAAAAGTCGCAGAGTGAAACAAAAGGAGCTGCAGTCCCTGACAAATTGTGGAACTTCCTTACCAACCATGCCCTTCTAACCTCTAGATTTTTTGTTTAAGCTGTTATTAATTTCAATTTTGTCTCGTGCAGTAAAGTTTAATTTTTAAGACCTTATTTTTTAGAGTGGTTTTTGGTTAACAGCAAAATGGAGCAGAAAGTAAAGAGATTTCCCATGTTAAAATTTAATTTTAACTAATTCAGGAGCTACTACGGTTTTGTTACCTAGTGGAACTTTAGAATAAACATTTTGATCATTAACGCTACCTAGATTTCCTAAATCTTGCTTTTCTTCTCTTTCTCACCTCTCTTTGTTTCTTGTTCCTATTTTTGTTATTTCCTAATATTGATTCTAAGGCCTTAATTCTTTTACTAATTTGTTGGTATCCTGTGTTTTAACATAATGGGCATTTTCTGTCATGTATTCCTGAAAAACCTTATATTCTACAAAATTGCACACTAAAAATAACAGAGCATATAGCCAAATTAGCTTTTGTAGTCAAAGCTATGCAATTTGCAGCAGAGCATTAATAAAAATAATAACTACTCTAACTTTAAAAACCACCAGCATAGATAAAAAGGCATATTAAATTCCTAACATATAAATACATAGTAGAGTAAATATAGGACTTAAAACAAATGAAGATAGTTTGATGGACAGGCTAAAAAAGGAGTTGAAGCTTTTGAATTATGGAGACAAGGGCAAAATGCAAAAAGATCAGGGAGAGCCATGCAATAAGCTTCCAAGCTTCCAAGACAAAGCACATGGCCAAACTGAGCAAGAGGAAGAGCGTATGACAGTATTTCCTATTCCTCTGTAGCGTGCTGCATTCAGATGAATGCAATTGAATGCAGGACATTGCACGTATATTTATTTCCCATACACCTCATAACAGCTATGTGAGATGCGTATTACTATCCAAATATTGTATATGAGAAACTAAGACTCAGAGAGATTAAGTAACTTGCCCACTGTAGTGCAGCCAGTCAATAGTTGGAGCTGGGATTCAAACCCTCAAATCCTGGTCTGTCTGACGTCAAACCCTATCTTCTTTTGTTTTGTTTATATACATAAAACATTTTGTTTTGTATATATGTTTTATAATATAGCAGCTTTGTTGAGCTAAGTTAATATTCTATATAATTCACTCATTTAAAATGTCCAATTCCAATAGTTTTCAGTATATTCACAGAGATGTACAACCATCACAATCAATTTTAGAGCATTTTCCTTAACATAAAAACAAATCCTGTATCCATTAGCAGTCACTCCTTATTCTTTTCTCACTTCCCCTCAAAAGGCAATCACTAATTTACTTTCTGCCTCTCTATAATTGCCTATTCTGGATGTTTCATATAAACGGAATCATTCAGTATGTGACATTTTGTGATTGGCTCCTTTCACTCAGCATAATGTTTTCAAGGTTCAGCTATGTTGTAGCATGTATCAGTACTTCATTTTTTATGGCCAAATAATATTCCATGGTATGGACATACCACATTTTATTTATCCATTCATCAGCTGGTAGACATTTGGGTTGTTTCCACTTTTTGCCTATAATGAGTAATACCACTATAAACATTTATGTACAAGTTTTTGTGTACACATATAATTTCATTTCTCTATCTAGGAGTATGTTTAACTGTTTTTAACTGTTTGAGGAATTTACCAGACTGTTTTCCAAGCAACTGTAACATTTTACATTCCCATCAGCAGTGTATAAAGGTTACAGTTTATTCGCATTTTTTAATTCGTTTATGTGTCTTTTTATTATTGAGTTTAAGAATTCTTACATATTCTAGATACAAGTCCCTTGTCAGATATATGATTTGCAAATATTTTCTCCTTTGAATTATCCTTTTACTTTCTTGATGATATCCTTTGAAGCACAAAACTGTTTTTGAGGAAGATTAGCCCTGAGCTAACATCCGTGACCATCTTCCTCTATTTTATATCTGGGAGCCCTCCCACAGCATGGCTTGATAAGCAGTGTGTAGGTCTGCACCCAGGATCTGAAGTGGCAAACCCCAGGCTGCTGAAGTGGAGGTGAGAACTAACCCACTACCCCTCCGGGCTGGCCCCAAACAAAAGTTTAATTTTGACAAAATCTAATTTACCTATTTTTTCTTTTGTCACTTGTATTTTTGGTGTTGTATCTAAGAAGGCTTTACCTAATCCAAGGTCACAAGAATTTACTCCTGTATTTTCTTCTCAGAGTTTGGCTGTGATTTTTTTTTTTTAAAGATTTTTTTTTTTTCCTTTTTCTCCCTAAAGCCCCCTGGTACATACTTGTATATTCTTTGTTGTGGGTCCTTCCAGTTGTGGCATGTGGGACGCCGCCTCAACATGGTTTGATGAGCAGTGCCATGTCCGCGCCCAGGGTTCTAACCAACGAAACACTGGGCCGCCTGCAGCGGAGCGTGCAAACTTAACCACTCGGCCACGGGGCCAGCCCTGTGATTTTTTTTAAAAGACACAAATCAGATCATGAAATGTCTCCGTGATAACCCACCAACAGTATCCCATTGCACATAGAATAAAATCAAAGTTCTCACCAAGTCTTACAAGATCCAACAAGATCTGGCCCTGCCTACCTATCTAACCTTACCCTGTTCCAGTCATGCTGACCTTTCTGCTTTTCCTGGAATACGCCAACCTTGTTCCCCAACTTTAGACCTTGTGTGGCTTACTCTCTACCATTATTCAGGTAGTTGCAGAATTATCACTCCTCAGAGGGCCATTCACTAACTACTTGCTCTAAAATACACCTCTCACCAACCTTCTGGCTGTTACTTGATTCCTAATATCTTATTTTATTTCATTAATAACATTCATGACTACCTAACATTATGCTATATATTTATTAATTTGTCTATTGTCCCATTAGCAGGTAAGCTTCTTGAGGGCAAGAACTTTGTTTACCCCTCCATTCCCAGTGCCTAGAATAGTGTTGGCACATTGTAGACACTCATTAAATATTTCTTTTAAGTTAAAGAATTAATGAATGGGAATAGAGGAACTTATCCAAAAAGAATGATATGGAAATAAAGCAAAGACAATCTGGATTGGAAGCCTGGGAAACATCAGTATTACAGGTTAGGTGGAGGAGGAGGCACCAGTGAACGAAGAATAGGTAATATTGGACAGGGAGGTAGGAGGAGATCCAGGAAATACTAGTCTTCATAAATCATTAATATCTTGGGAAAGAGAGTTGATGTTGTCTTCTCAAGCTATAGTAGCAAGGATTATTACAAAGTGCTGACTCTGTCAGTAACATTTATTTTAAAAAAAGATAGCAGCTATGTAAGCATTAAATTTAGAAGTCTACAAAGATCCACGTGGGAATCAATGTTTTTATGAGTAATATGGACCTAGGTGAGTTGAAATATTTTTTCTTGTACCTTGTATTTTCTTAAAGAATAAAGGAGAAACTTTAGAGATTTTTCTATCTGCTTTTAAGATATGGCATACTCATTTTTTTCTTCCAGTTACATTGGGGAGTTATATTGATTTTGATTCTTTCAGTCTGTATAGGGAATTATTAAGGCTAAAATATTTCAGAAAAAAGGTATATTGAGATGTTTAGCTAAATTGCCAAAAATATATTGTCTACCGGAAAATCTCTTGTAATTCCAAGGATCCCAATGGTATAGACAATGGCAGAGATACCTGGCTCAATCAGAAAACAGGCAAGGTATGGGCAAGGTCAAGGGAGCCAAAAAGTCCCCAGGACTAGCAACAGCAGGAAGTTGTTACCACCCTAAGCTTGAAGGAGCAAGGAGACTGAGCAGTAACCAACCTAATAAGAAGACTCTATAAGGTCCTATAGCCAGTATAGGAGAGGGGCTGTCTGATAAGAGATGTAACCATTGGTAGGAGAATGCAGCCACTTCCAAACTATGGTCCTGGAAGCAGGATTTGGGAAGAATAATATCTTAACCTGTCTCTCTTCCCACCTTTGATCTCCCACCAGTGCTTCCCATTGGCTGAACCCAACCAGAAGCCAGAAGGCAAGGGAGCATAGCTGGTTCATAGAGATCAGCCTCCCAGGTTGCAGAATAGAATATAAAATGTTTGATAATGTTATGGAAAGCAGACATTGAGTATCCAGCACAAGGGCAATTTGGCAGTGCATGGCAAAGTCGAAAAATCTGTATATCTTTAACCTCATCATTTCCATTTTTAGGAGATGTATTTTGAGAAAATGATTAAACAAGCGCACAAAGATATTCCTTGTATTGTGGATACAATTAAAACAAATTTAAATTTTTGACAATAGGGAACTGGTTGAATAAGTTATGATTTGCCGATACAATGGAATCCTGTTTGTCTATTCAAAAATCAAGTAAATATACATTGATTGACATATAAATGTGCTCATGCTTCATTGTTTAGCAAAAAAGAACAAGTTACAGAATACTATGTACATGAATCCACTTTTGCTTAGAAATATTCAAAAATAATTGAGAAAATGCATAATCTTTGAATTTCTCTCTTGAATGGTGGGGCTATGGTGGGGTAGTTTTTCTCTGTATCTGCTGGAATTTGGTAATTTTTCTACAATGAACATAAACTGTTACTAAAGATGTTTTAAAATAAGACATACATAAAATCAGTAATTTTATAATGTCATAGAAAAACAGTTACAGGAATGGTGACCCAGATTAATTGTGAATTTGAGGAAATTGTTCCAAGTTCAAACCCAAACTCCCAAATTGAAGTAGAGGAAGCCAGCTTATACACCCATAAGGACTACAGTGAAGTCTTTACACGTGTCAACTGTTTAGAAAAATGTCCAGCACTTCAAGCGCAGAACCAAGGTAAAACATTTATTTCCATTGTTATAAAACATGTCCTACTAATATACAGATTTTCATTTCAGTGATTTTATTTTATTAAAGATATTCACCTGCAAAATTATAATTCTAAGCTTTACCACATTAGAAAAATATTTTCTCTTTCATTTTTTTCTTATTTATTTATTGAGGTCACATTGGTTCTCTTTTATATTAATTCCCTTTTTGTAGACTAGGTTGCTTTTGGAGTTTAAGTATGCTGGGCCTCAAAATAGCCTCAGAGATTTGATCGTAGTGTGCTCACAACATATTCCTATAATAATATTAGCATCTGTGTACAAATCTGATGACACAGCAATCTGGTGTAACATTAAATCAGTATTTTATTAAGTGATGGATATATTTTATTTCCCAAAATATGCCAAAGATTTTTAATCTCATCTAATTTATGTGACACCATAATTCAAAGTAGAGGTGGAATAGTTGCAGTATTAGGTCAGGAAATTCACCCAGTTTTTACAATTTTACTGTAAGTGATAATTAAAAGTGTATTTTATCCAAACTGTATTCCAAATCTCTCATCTTACTAGAGGGTGCTGAATTCTTCCAACTGTACAGAAACTTCTGAGAACTACCTTTCTTGTATGTGTAACAGCCTATTCCCTTTTTAAATTAAAAAACTTAAGGCTCCATTATATAATTGCTACTATCATTTAGGATATGCTATAGCTTGAGCATGAAAAATAGTTTGGTTCTTTTACTGCTGCTTTTATGTAGATACATAAATTGTATATAAAATTTTTAGTGTAGGCAGAGGTATGTGATGATATATAGAGAGTTAAATCCCTCATAGTTTAAGACTGTATGATTGCATTACAGACTAGACTTGAGAGCATGATATTGTAGGAAGACCCTGAATTTGTAATCAGAAGATTTAATGATAATCCAAATCTACTCTTAAAAAGTGATACGATTTGGGGACAGCTATTAAAAATTTTATGCTTTTCAATTTTCTTCTATAATTTCTCCCTTTTAATTTATTCTTCTAAATTTTTATTAAAAATTTTGTAGGGGTCAAATAATGTGTATGTACATGTAAAGAGATGGTTTATAGAAAATAACATGGTACCTAACATGGCTGTTATTATTAATGTTGCAAACTAGAAGCTATTATTGGCAAATTTCCTATCATCAGCTAGAATCAGAACCTTATTTAACTACAATTCACTGAATGAAAATATACTTGAGATTTCCAAATACATGGGAGTTGTCTGTATCCTATATTTCCTTGGGGGTCCTGTGTCATTAGATATCATTTTATACATTTAGATTTGTAATTTCACTTATTTTCTTTGCAGCTATATTGATTGCTACTGGTTTTATAGATACTTTGATCTCACCAAATCAAGAGGAATGTATTATACTTTGAAATTCAATTGATACTGTAAATTTGCTTTGTCTTTTAAGAAATATAGTTAGTTACTAAATTGTAAGTTAATTTCAAAGCATATATTTCTTTGAGACATAAAAACAGTGGGTAATTTTCTTTTATTGTTTGTTGATTTGTTGACAGATACTAATTTTTCTACAACATTCATATATTACTTGTCAATAAATGTCACCATTTTATGAATATCCTTCAGACATCCTGGGAATATATAAGCAAATGCAAATAGTTTAGAGAGTCAAGTAGCTATTCAAGGTTTATTATAAAAAAAACAGCAGTCCCCTGGCTTCGTCTATCACTCACATATTTTTTTCAGCTTTATTGAAGTATAATTGGCAAATAAAATTATAATATATTTAAAGTGTACAATGTGATGATTTGTTATACGTATACACTGTGAAAGGATTCGCACTATGAGTTAATTAACACATCCATCACCTCCCATATTTCCCTTTTCGTGTGTGTGAGAACACTTAATTAAGTTCCACTCTCTTAGCAAATTTCAATTATATATTACAGTATTATCAACTGTAGTCACTATGTTATACGTTAGCTCCTTGGACCTTATTCCTCTTATAAGTGGAAGTCTGTACCCTTTTACCAACCTCTCCCTATTTTCCCCACTTCCCAGCCTCAGCCCCGGCAACCACCGTTCTCCTCTGTTTCAATGAGTTTGGCTTTTTTTTTTTTTAAGACTCCACATATAAGTAATACCATGCAATATTTGTTGTTCTCTGTCTGGTTTATTTCTCTTAGCATAATGCCCTCCATGTTCATCTATGTTGCAAATGGCAAATGACACAACATTTTCTTCATCCATTCATCTGTCGACAGACACTTAAGTTGTTCTCATACCTTAGCTATTGTGAATAATGCTGCAGTGAACATGGGAGTACAGATATCTCTTAGAGACTGTGATTTTGTTGGCCATCTGTTTCTTCCTTTACAACACATGTCTTTTTTTGTCTTACTATGCTGACTAGGACCTCTAGTACATTGTGCAATAGAAGTAGTGATAGTTGCCATCCTTGTCTTGTTCCTGACAGTGAAGGAAATATTTAAAAAATTATAAAAGTGATGTAAATATCATTTCAATGTTTACATCATTTTCAATGTTTACATCATTCTCAATGGTGAAATATTAGAAGAATTAACTTTATTGGGTTGAGGAAGCTTTCTTCTGTTCTAAGAGCTTTTGATCATGAATAAGTATTAAATTTTATTAACCTTTTTCTATAACTATTAAGAAATCTACATGTTGAATATATAGAATGTCCTTTTACTAAGAACTTATAATCCTATAAACTAAACGTAAATTGTTTTACTATTGTGATCATACTGTATATGCATTATATTACTTATTTATTTTTTTGTACATGAGGAAGATTGGCCCTGAGCTAACATCTGTTGCCAATCTTCCTCTTTTTGCTTGAGGAAGATTGTTGCTGAGCTAACACCTGTGCCAATCTTCCTCCATTTTTTATGTGGGATGCTGCCATAGCATAGCTTGACAAGTGGTGCTAGGTCTGCGCCCAGGATCCAAACCTGCAAACCCTGGGCCACCAAAGCAGAGTGCATGAACTTAACCACTATGCCAGTGGGCCAGCCCCACAAAAGCATGGCTTTTAATGACTGCAGGTTTTAATCTTATTTATGTATCATATATTTCTCAACTTGAGAAGACTTTTTTTAAATTTCAAATATGTACATAAATATATGTTTCCATTTCCAATTATTTCCTTAGAGTGAATTCCTGGAACTGGAATTATTTGATGTAAGTATTTTTTTCACTATATGTCCACTAGCATGGTATGAGAATACACAGTTCATGTCAGCCTTATCATCAGTGGGTATGTTACTACTGATGTTGTAGTAATACATTTATCCAATGTGATAGGCAAAAATTTATATTTTTACTTGCATTTTAAAAATTACTGGCATTTAGTGGCTATTTGCATATTTTTATTTTGTGAAATGATTCTCTCTTTTGTCTATTTTTCTATTCTTACAATTTATCTTTATATATCAAAAATATCTATAATCCCAAATATATTTAATTTGAATCTAACCAGTCCTGCCAATGTTTTTCTGTATGATTTCTTTCATTGGTTTTATATTGAGAAAATCTTCCTCAAATTAGATAAATAATTATTCATATTTTCTTTAAGACTTTGGTATATATTTAAAAGTAAGGTTACAAAATGCTTTTTCCGGAGGCTGGCCCTGTTGCCTAGTGGTTAAAGTTCCATGCACTTCACTTCAATAGGCTGAGTTTGCAGGTTCAGATCCCAGGTGCAGACCTACACCACCTGTCAACTATGCTGTGGCAGTGATCCACATACAAATTGGGGAAGATTGGTGCAGATGTTAGCTCAGGGCTAATCTTCCTCAAGCAAAAAGAAGAGGAAGGTTGGCAGTGGAAGTTAGCTTAGGGCAAATCTTCCTCGGGAAAAAAAAACTTTTTCAAATGTGTTGGCAGTTGTCCCAATGTCATTTATGGAATAATCTTTCCTTTCCCCACTGATTAGAAATGTCACTTACATAACATGCCAAATCCTTATCCCCATTAGAGTGTGTTTCTGGATTTTCTGTGGTGTTCTCTTGATTTGTCTGTTACTGTGTCAATAGTGTACAGTTTTAACTATTTAATATATAATGATGACATGTATTAATAGTTTCCTCTTTTTTGCTATTTTTCCCTACTCTCATATCTATATTCTTCAATATTTATTTTGTAATCAGTTTTCCAAGTTCCAAAACAGACCTCTGGAGAAATTGAAACGTTATTGTGATCTTTTAGAATTTTTACCAATTTGTCTTTTTAGCCAGGAAAATGGTCTATCTTGCTTTTTCTTCAAGTTTTCTTTTTAATGATCCTCATTAAAGTTTTATAGTTTCCTCCATATACTTTCTGCACATTTTTGTTATGTTTATTCCTCAGTATTTGTATATTTGTGGCCATTATAAATGAATTTTTTCATTAATTTTTTACTAGGTGTTTATATATATTTGAAAACCATTGATTTTTAAATTTTTTATCAGACACTTTTGTGCATTCCATTATTTGTTTTCAGTTAGTTATCTTGCGTTTTCTAAGTAGACAAAAGTGTCTTCTGCAAAGAATAAACCTATCTTCTTTCCTATCAGTAGACTTCTTTTCTGCTTCTTCTCGTAGTTAACTAGCCAAAATTTTGTTTCCTTGTGACAATTTAGCACTCCTCCTCAACAGATGAAGATAGTCTCCTCAGATCTGTGTTGGTACATATAATAGCCATAGTAAAGTAAGAACTCCAGGGAGTATTGTACAGCCATAAAATCAAATCAAAGTTTGGTAAAACTTTTGTGTGGTTATGAAGAACATTGATTGTGGTGTGATACTGCCCTCAAGTGGCTCCATCAGCAAAGGGTGGTTAGAAACAAGAGTTCATAACTGGTATGAGATGTCCCATGGACTCCAGAAATACCAAGATGAGCCTGTAGGAAGGGAAGATGGCTAGAGGGTCTGTGTTTGGAAGTGGAAGGTGGAGATTGGGATATAAATGAATGGTGTTAGGTTTTTACTGTTAATATGAGTTCATTGATTCTTACAGAATGGATGTAAGGGTGAACCATCTTTAAATTGTCTCAGATGAGACTTGCTTAGACGTGGAACTGATTGGCCAGCTTTCTTTGGTGTGTTATGGGAAGCTCTTGGTCATAAGATTGTCAGGAACTTAGGTTTGGATAAACAATCTCTTAGGAGGCTATTTTATATAGTAAGTTCTCTTTTGGCATTTCAAGTTAACACCAGACAAAGGGATGGTCCCTGGCTGCCTGCTTTGCACCACGTATTTATTAAGCACGTGCATACCAAGGATGTAGTTGGTCATGGGAGACATCACTCCCTGCTATCCCTCTCCATGCCATTTCTAAAATGACTTAACCGAAAGACCACCGTCCAGAACAAGAGACTGTTGCTTCCCCTTTAAGGTCGTTTTGCTCTGGGGAGTTTGGCTTTCTGAGTAGTTCCTCATCTGAGCTTATCTTTTCCTTTTTCTCTTTCCACTCAAGAGCTTATTGAAGAATGGGGGCAAGTGTTATGTTCCCTCCCTTGGCTCAGAAACTGTTAAAGCACTGACACAGTTAGCTAAGATTCTAAAGTAACCCACACATGGTAGGGTGGAGATAAAGAGGAGAAATTTATTCTAGCAATTCACTGTTAGCAGTAGTGTTTCCTAATGTGTAAGAATTATCACACTTCTCAAGTAGGTACTTTGCTCTCTAACTTTCACTGTAATTAATTTTATGGCAAACATGTTTGAGTAGCTTTAGAGTGCTAGAATCAGAGTTGGTCCCATTTGTAGGCTTTGTAGACCATCTCCATTCTCCACATGTCAGAGTCTCTGGGCATGAATTAGAGACGTTAAGAAGTAAAACGATGTGGAGAAGAAAAGACTAGGGGTCAGCAAAATTCAAATGCTTTTGTTTCTTTACAGCTTTGCTTAGGCTACCGCTGGCTATTATGAAGCATGTGGCCACAAGAAGTTTTCCTCCATTGATTAAACTATTTTTTGTTGAAAAAATATGAGCCATTACAACTCTTTCAGGATATTTGGTTACTACTCAGTGTACTGAATAATATTAAAATGCACTGAGTTTTAACTTGTGTACCAGTACTCTGCTACATGCTTTATATGCACAGAGCAGTGAAGAACTAAAGAATTAAAAATGTGTTTGAAAATCCCAACTCATCTAACGGCTGACTACAGTAACTATCTAGATCCTCTTGTATAACTTTTAGAATTTTTCTCATTCCTTTATATTTCTTATTTCTTTTCAGATTTGTCCATTGATGATGAAGAAATAATTTTTGTAAATAATTTGATGGCCTATAAAAGTCACCTACCAACTTTGCATACTCTGTTGAGTAGGCTGAAACTACTTTTGGTAAAGGATCCCCTTTTAGATTTCCAAGGCCAGATCTTCACAGAAGCTAATTTTTTCAGGTACTTAATTGCCCAATGTCATAAATATTTTTAAGAGGAGAACATATTCTTTGTATGCTCACAAGTCCAGAGGTTATCAATAATAATATTTTATCATTGCTTTACTCAACTCTAATTTTGACCATTATATATTTTGGTTGGATACATTTAGTATGTACCTGGCTATTAGTAAACACTAATTTAATGTTTTATTTTTTGTTAAGGGAATGTTTCTCTTTTCAAAGAGATTTGAAAGATTTTATGAAAGAAGATTTTTACATGGATAAAGAGAACTTTTGTCAGGAGAAACTAGAAGATACAGTAAGTTTAAATGAAACTGTAATGCTTGCTTTTCAGTAATATTTTTATAAAAGTAGCAAAGCACACTTTTATAAATTTTAGTAACATACATTGACCATCTACTATTGTCAAGTTAAAAAGACTTGATAATGGGTTGAATGTGTATCGATTAAGGAGTCAAATTTACTTCTAAGATAGTGGTTCCAACCTTGGCTACACCCTGGAATTACTTGGGGAGTTTTCATAAAATACTGATGCCTGGGTTCTACCGAGATATATTTTGACTTGGTCTGGTGTACAGCCCAGGTATAGGGAATTTTAAAAGCTCTCCCAATGGTTTTAATCAATATACCTAGTATAGGACAATAAGTGGTCATATTCTAGTTTAAAAATTGGAGACTCGAGCTAGAGATGTTGATTTGTGAGTTATACACAAAACAGATATTACTTGAACTATAAGAGAAGTGATCTCATTGAAGGAGTAAGAATAAATGTGGTCTGAGACTGCATTTTAGGTGCTACCAGTGGTTAACAAGGAAGATAACATCTTTGCATAATAAAGGTCAAACTTCTTAAAAGCAGTCCCTCAGGGCTGGCCTGGTGGTGTAGTAGTTAAGTTCAGCTCTCTGCTTTGGCGACTGTGCAGGTTTAGATCCCAAGTGTGGGATGCACCACTTGTAAAGCCATACTGTGGCATTATCCCACATGCAAAATAGAGGGAGACTGCCACAGATGTTAGCTCAGTGACAGTCTTCCTCAAGCAAAAAGAAGATTGGCAACAGATGTTAGCTTAGTGCCAATTTTCCTCACCACAAAAAAAAAAAAAGAAAAAGAAGATGGCAGCCTTTCTTTTTTTCTAGCATAGAGTTCCAATAGCACACAAAATTGTTATTATGATATTAGTTTGTAAAGAATTCTAGCAGTTGACATTGTGAATAACTTTCTGCAGTTTAACATGCTCAAAATCTAAACCCATATAGGTTAGATGCATTCACAAAGTATCTTAAAAATTTTTTTTTAAGACAATGTAAAGTATTTTATATTTGGGGCTTTTCTTAAAACAGTAAAAGGATATATATATTACATATATGATGGTCTTAAAGCATTTAATGGTTTTCCTTACACTTAAAAATTTTAGGGGCCAGCCCTGTGGTGGAGTGGTTAAGTTCACGCGCTCCACTGCAGGTGGCCCAGTGTTTCATCGGTTGGAATCCTGGGCGCGTACATGGCTCCACTCATCGAGCCACACTGAGGCGGCATCCCACATGCCACAACTAGAAGGACCCACAACTGAGAATATACAACTATGTACCAGGGGGCTTTGGGGAGAAAAAGGAAAAAAATTTTTTTAAATCTTTAAAAAAAAATTTTTAACACAAATGGTAAAAATATTAATTCACCTAAAAATATTAACTCACCCTTTTCTCCAGTCCTCCCCTCCCTCCCCTGTTAACTCTGAGACTTTCATTCATACAGTCTCGGTTTTTGAGGAATCTAGTTCCGTAGAAATGAAGGAGAAACATGTTCCAGGAAATGCAGTAAAGATCCATTCCATTCCATCTACCCTTTTCACTTCTCTCCATTTACCATCTCTCATCTGCTGCAGGGATTGTTTATAATTTAGAATTTTTAAAATTTGTTGTTATCCCCAAAGAAGATATTTCCGCATCTAGGGATATTGTACATTACTAGTATAATCAGAGGCCATAAAGGACATTACACAGAGAGAACATCGCTTGTAATCTAATATATTTTTGACTACTATACTTCTGTTTTTTGAATATATGCATAGCATTAAGAATTTTGACTGTAGGTTTAGTTTAAAATTTGGTATACCAATTAAGCAAATGTATCTATTTATAAATTCAGAAATATTTATTTGGAAAACCTCACTAAAAACTTTTTTTACCTATATATTATTTCAGCCATCAATTTTGGCTGATTGTGAATTCTTAGTATCTACAAGCCTCAAGCAAGAAGTTGGTATTCCATCACTCTCAGAACTGAAGGAGTCATTAAACTTAATGCCAGAAGTAATAAATTATGTAGACGAAAGTGGAAACCTTTTCGAAAGAGGTGAGAATTAATTTAGAAATCTATTACTTGTAAAAACTGCTTAATAATATTTATTACAAAAATTCTTATTCATTAAACTTTTTCTGAACCTCCAGATTTTAAAAAGTGTTCTGCAGGTTACACGGTGAAATCTCAGAATTATTTTTGATGAGACTTTTCTTATTGTCTCTCTCTTTATATGCCTGCAAGCTTAAAATGTCTCTGAAGTTAATCTAACCATTTCAAGATAATATACAAGTAAAATTAAAACACCTATGAATATATTATTTTTTTTATTTGTTATCTTATATACAACAACAAAGCACTAACAACTTCTATGCTGACTTTAGTTAGGTATGGAAAGCTCAGAGTAAGGCTATACTTCATGGAGTCAGGTGACTAGGCGAGTCATAACCTAGAATTTAGATGTTTCATCCCAGTTAGACTTAGTAAATATTGTTGAATTCTTTTTAATGACAATTTGAGCCCGAACGTTTAACTACTCTCTCACAAATCCCAGTTGAAAAGATCAAAGATATATAATATTAGGGAGGAATGAAGAGGGCTTTGGGATATCCATTGAGAACAGGGTTGCTTGCCATCAACAGACCACAGACTTGAAAGAATTCTTGCAGACAAGACTAAATCAAGGGAGTTAGTGATCAGCCTACAAGTCAAAGCAAGGGAATGAAAAGGCAACCTGAGTAAGTGGATCAATATCATACCAGAACTTGAAAATATAGCAGAGCTCAAAACTGCAGCATGGCCCATGGGCTTGTTAGCAGGACACAAATCTATGAATGCTGATGGAAAGGACAGGTGACTTTACTGAATGACTGTGGTGTTACACTCCCAGCCGTTACTTGTCTCCGATGGTGTACTGGGTAAACAGAGTCATTGCCACAGAGGAATGAACCAGATTACAAAAATACTAACAGGATAACACTTTTGCTGGTGGTAGACTTTCTTCCTTTCCTTTTCAGAGCTTATTACCAAGCATGGAATTGACATTGAAGATATAAAGTGCAGCTCCACAGAGATTTTGGCCATTCAAAGCCAGTCCGAACCAGAGCACAGTGAACCTGGTAGAAATATTGAATAAATTATTGTTTATCAGTGGTTACCTATATATGATGTAAAAGTACAATACTTCCACATATAAAGTCTACTATGAGACAGTTTTCATGTTTAAAATTTGATTATTGCAATCCAAGTTGTCATTTTTTCTATCTGTTTCTTTACATTTATTACTATCAACTCATTATTCTTCTAGCATCAAAACTAAATAGTATATAGAGGAGAGTTACAAAGATTGAGGAAGAGTAATGGAGGAAATAGCATTAATATTAAAAATAGAAATCTTGTACTATTATAGCTCAGTAATAAAATACTATTATTTTATCTCAGTACTAGCTATCTTGCTGACCCTTGTTACACTTATATAAATTTAACTTTTTAATCCCCCAAAGCAATCCCATCATTATTAATATTATTGTCCTACCAAATTTAGAATCTCAGAAGCATCTTTTGTGTCGTTGTAATGCCAAATTCTATTGCTTCTGAACCATGTGGATGATACTGTTATTTAGTTATATTTATAATTGGATCACACTAATCATCTGTTTAGAAGTTTACTGCTTTATTTTTGAAAGTGATAGAAGCACACTGACTACTTATGAATAAATGAGGATTTGTTTTTCAAGCCCACCCTGTAAGTATATAACTCTGTGCTAGGCTGCCTAGACTCCAGACTTATTAAGGTGAAGAATTACTCTCCATTAGTATTACTTGCTTAACATCACCAGTATTTATATAAGGAGATAAAAATAGTACTATCTGCTAAGTACTAACATAAGTTGTCAGAATTAAAAGCATTATTTTACATAAAGCTCTTAAAATTTATCTCATATGATAAACTCAATAAAGTTTAGTTGTCAATCTATTTTTTAAAAGTCACCACTATCTCAGTTGAGACACCATGTGATATATGTGTAATTCCTTATATAGGTGGAAATTTAAAACTTATTTTGTATTTCAAATAACCCAAATTTCATTTTATTGAAAAATTTTGTTGCAACATAATCATCAAAGATGATAGTTCCTTATAGAAAATTCTAAATTATACTCAATTTTATTCAATGTTTATGTAATATTATGATTTTTAAATTTTTTTTGTATTCTAGTGGAGTTAGAAATGCCATTAAGTCCTCTGCTCCTAACAAACCAATGTTCTTCAGTGAGTTCGTTATGTACAGGACTTCAGACATTTCCATTTTCTCCTGTTTGTAAAATGTAAGTGAAGATTATATTTGGAACTCAAATTACAATTCAGAACAAGCAGTCTTTAATTAAATCTCTCCATATAAAGGCAATTTCCAAGACATCTCTGTGAAAAAATGTAGAAGATAGAACAGTGTCTATAGTAAGCAACTGGAGGGAATATGTGAATATGTATATACATATTTGTTTTTATATGTGTAAAATATCTGTAGAAGGACATAGAAGAATCAGGTAACACTGATTGTGTTCAGAAGGGAACTGGGTAGCCTGGCAATATGGGAGCTAGTAAGTGATAGTGCCAGGCTCCTTTATACTTTCAGTATTTTGAATGTGAATATATTACCATTAAAAATAGACAGTTTGAAAAATTTAAAAGATTCTCCCTGGAACCATCTGCTTAGAACTTTGCCACTGGACCCTTGCCAATGGCACTGCCTCTGTTGGCACTCACTGCCATGAAAGATGGTGTAGTGGTGTCTTAGTTTGCTAGGGCTGCCATAACAAATGCCATAGACAGGGTGGCTTAAACAGCAGAATGTTATTTCTTCACAGTCTGGAGGCTGGAAGTGTGAGAATGAGATATCAGCAGGGCTGGATTCATTCTGAGGCCTCTCTCCTTGGCTGGTAGATAGCTGTCTTCTTCCTTTGTCTTCATATGGTCTTTCCTCCGTCCATGTCTGTGGCCTAATCGCCTCTTATAAGGACACCCACTGGCCCCCCCGATCACCCCATTTTAACTTAATTACCTTTTTAAAGGCCCTAGCTCCAAATACAGTCACATTCTGGGGTACTGAGTGTTAGGGCTTCAACATATGAATTTTGGGGGACACAATTCAGCCCATAAGAACTGGTTAAGAGCCCCTGAACTAGAGCCAGGTTACCTGGTTCTATCACTTATTAGTTCTGTGACCTTAGTTGCCCATGCCTCAGTTTCCTTTTCTGTAGTATTGGGATAACCTCACAAGGTTGTTATGAGGTCTTCTAAAAGATTTGTCGTAGCTCTCTGACCAGGAATAGCCAAGGATCACAGAGCAGTGTGTTCAGTGGTTGATCAATAGATTTGGTACCCCCAAGGAGTACCAGGGATCACATCCCATCTCTAGTAGAGGATGACCTTGTTTACCTCTGTCAATGTGGTATTGGTATTGGGGGAACTAGACGTGTAGAACCAAGGCTTGATCCACAAATCTGTTCCATACCCATTGTTGCTGTGCAGAATAGTCTGTAATCTTCTCAGAATTGATATTGCAGCATTGGATCATTGTATTCTAGTTTGAGCCAAAATTGCATAGCTTAATAGCCCAGCATCTTTGTCCTCTGACAGAGCCTGAGACAGCTTTGGTTGCTGTCTTATACCATATGGCATACATGAAACTTATGTTTTCTATGTTAGATTAGTCTGCTATCTGGAATAAAGTCACCTGTTCCTCTACTTCTTACACCAGTTACAAAACTAGGAACATAACCAGTACAGCCTCCTTTCCCACTGTAATTCTGGAACTTAATGTGCCCTAAAATAACACATTTTCAGGAAAATTACAGGAAAGTCTACAAGTCTTTAATGAATTATTCCCACAGAGGACACTGTGAGAACCGTGTGCTGGGTTTTGAGTTCTTAGCTGTGATTGACTGAGCTGCCAGAGGAGAATGCTGTTGGGTCACTGGGAGCAACCAGAGCAACTCATCACTAGCTGTTCCGCTTCTGTTAATGGTCTCAGGAAGGCGTCACAGCACGAGATGGAGGAGCCTGGCCTTCAGGGCCCCGATTATCTTCATCTTCTGGCAAAGAATTATTTCATTTGATGGGTAAATCTGTGCTACACAGAGCTTTACCATTAACTAGAACTGCCCATTATCAGATATGAGCTCTAAAAATAGCATGGGATGAGTACAGAAACTACCTATAATTGGTCTAAATACTTTTCGTCCCTTTGCTAAGGTGCAAGATGTTTATTTGCAGGACCTATACTGTCTTGTTAAGTCCTCTTTTACTCTTTTATTTACTCCATATACCCTACTCCATCTGTTAAGGCAGATTGGTAATTAGAAGCAGAATCTAGCAGAAATTAGAATAATCTCAGAATTTCAATCTGGTATTAAAAGTGTTTTCTTAAACTACAATCAACTTTTTTTAATCCCACAATTTATATATCTACTTATTGTTATAACTCAATCATCTATTGAGAATTTATGAAATGTAAGTCTTATCTATGTATCGATTTGCCAAAGTTAGAGAAAAAAAGTCTTTTAAGTTAGCCAAAGGTTCTAGGGTCATTTGAAACAACTTAAAGCAGTTGTCTCGTCATTAACTACATTTTCTAGCAAGAGGTAAATCACTTCTGTTTGGTTTGAGAATATGAAAACTTAAAAATCCCTATTTTAAAAATGGATTTACACCTCAACTGTGAACTAAAAACAAAGACATGTTAAAATTAAAAAACAACGGAAGAGAAAAAGGGAAAAATAAGATGTAATGTTATTGTACCCTTAACTTGTTTTTGTGGTCCCAATTACTTTTATTTCAGAACACAGCATTTTGGTTGGAAATGTACCCAGTTAGCAGATATTTTTAGTGCCTACCACATTTAAAACTCTATGCTAGATTTTATGCGGCTAAGAATAAAAGTCTATATGGCATAAGACTTCGTTTCCGTACTAACTGATTACTGAATTGTGAACATATTTTTAAATGTGACCAAAGAATATATCAAATTCGGACATGTCTTTAGGAAGCTGTGTTAAGACTGAGAATATTTGTCTATATTATGGTCTTGCATAAATATTTCCCCTTTCACTTTGAAATAATTGCCTACAATCTGAGGTGTTTAGTTGTCAAAGAGACCTTTTTAAGGTTTGAGAATTGTCTAGATTCTCAAATTTTGCTCCCACATGCCAGATTTTTGGATCACATGTGTACATTGGATGGCTTAGACATAAAACCTAGCTTTCTACTGCCCAGGGCTGTCCATTTAACTAGCAGTACTTACAATTAGCATGCTCATGTATATTCCATATGAATAGAGAAACAGAATACAATCAGTTTTCACTCAGGACGGAGTGGGAGGTTTGGAGCATAGATTAAAGGATTTGTGAATTAATGGTCTCTTTGCTACCAAGGCTAGTAACTTCATAGCTACTGATGAGCTATGATTTACACTGATTGTCATTCATATTTCCTCTCTTCTCCCCCAGCACCCCAAAACACATAAACAGACACACATCACTCACACCCCACCAAAATTAAAGGACTTGAACTAAACTTTAGGACCTGTCACTTCCTGAGAAGGTAGAGCAGACGTAACTTTTTCATAGTTCTAATCCCTAGCCAGTAGAGGCTCCAGAATTTCTGTTTAGAATGGACTTGGGGACAGCAATTTTATAAAAATTTGTGTTAAAGCTTCTATTTTGTATGGTAAGCACAGTAATTTTACCTAAATTCTATTTTTATTTTGGGTGGCTTATAGGGTTGGTGCTGGCACAGATTTTGGAAGGAAGTGCTAAAACCCTCCCAAGTCAGCCTCTGGCTCCAGGTTGCACTGAGGAGATAGGGGTAGGAGTAAGTTATAGGCAAGCAGGAGCAGTTAAGATGCTGACTAATTGCCAAACCCTCCCAAGGGAGGAGGAAGTAAGTATTTGAAATTTGGTCTATGGAACTCTCTACTTCAGTTTATGCATTTATGAAATAGTTTTTCATTTGCTTTTGAGTGTAAGAAATACTTAGAAAAATACTTTTCTTAAAAAAATTTTTATTATACAAAAAGACTCAATATTATTAATGTATTAAACTTTAAATCTTCCTTTTCAGTAGTTTGCTTACTGCTGAAGAATCAGCTAACAAATACTGTATGGTGCGGCAATTAGAAAGCTACAGAAGCTCTTTGAATCCATTTTTGCTTTCAGGTAAAGATTAATTGATTTTGAATACTAAATAGAAAGTACAGATGAAAAGATACAATCAGTAGAAATGTATTGTCAGTTTTGTTATTATTATTATCTTTGCCATTATAAAAAGCACAGTTCCAAAATTAGGATTTTAAAATTTATAATCCTAATTTTGGATTGATGCTTATAATGCAGATAATAATATTAAGTAGTTGTGCTACTTCAGTTCCTCCATACTTTATGATTCATCTCTGCATAGGCTAAAAAAGTAATGAAATGGAAAGCTCTGTGCCACAATATCTAAGGTGATATTCATCATAAGATCTGATTAAATATATCTCTTGTTTAGGCTCATTATAATGAATTAGAATTTCTGATTTAATAAATCTTATATTAATTCATCAAAATGTTATCAAATGAGTTAATTTAGTAATTACTAAATTGGTCAAACAAAATAATGGTTCCATCTCCTACTAGACATTAGAATAATTTGTGTGTGTGTGAGGAAGACTGGCCCTGAGCTGACATCCATGCCGGTCTTCCTCTGCTTTGTATGTGGGATGCTGCCACAATGTGGCTTGATGAGCTGTGTGTAGGTCCACGCCTGGGATCTGAACCTGTGAACCCCAGGCCACCAAAGTGGAGCACATGAACTTAACCACTATGCCACTGGGCTAGCCCCAGAATAATTTTAACTTCGTGATATTTACACAGATTGGAATAAATCCTTTGTGTGACTTCTATTGCTTTAATATTTTGGACTTTTATAAATATTAGCATCTTGAAGATAAAATACTGGATAAAACTTCAAGTTTCACTTTTTTCCCTTATGTGTGAAAATCTATTTCATAAGAAATTTCCAGTGTAGTTCTGTTTATTGTATTTTTCATCTCTTTTGCCCTGTGGACTGTTTCCAACTATTTGTTTTTTGGTTTGTTATTGTTTTTTAAGTGCCAAGAACTGAAGAGCCCAACAGTCAATATTCAGCTACTGATTTGAAAAAGATACTTTCTATTGAAGAAGAAAGCCTTGTGGTTAATCCTGTCAGTGCAGAGTGGTGGAAACAAGCAGGACTAAATCTGATAGTGACAGAAACTTTGGAACATCTGAATACACACTTGTCTCATGATGATCTATCTTCTGATGATACTAAAATGGAGATATTTTTGCCTACAAAATTGCTTCATTTAGAATGTAAGTACATAAATAGTAAATAGTAAATAGTGTGAACATTTTCAGAATGAGAAAATGTTAGGAAAAAAGAACCAAATTCCAGCATTCAATATTGGCTCTAGCTCTGCCAGAATTTATAACTTTGAGCTTCACTAAGCCTCATTTTCTTTCTTGAAAAAATGAAGAAGTTTGACAAGCTAATCCTAAAATCCTTTTCTGTCCTAAAATTCCGTAGTCTCGGTTTTTAGACTTCTAGGCATTTTCAGTTAAAGTGACTGTTTCCTTTTGTAAATTATTAGTTGCTAGTCCAGTTTCCATTTACAACAGCCTAGGCACAAACCTGCACTGTTATTTTTCGACCTCATAGCTGAACTTTGAGTGTTTGATCATATCTACTAATTTCTGTTCAACAGTGGAAAATCTTCCTTTATTACCAAAAAGTTTACTTCTTTAGCATTCTTTACTTATACAGTTTAAGAAGGCAAAAATGTCTTTTGAGTATCTATCTTTTGAGTTATTTTGGTTGCTATGTATGCTATTATAGTAAATGGAACATACTTAGCCTGAATTATACTTTTTTGAGGTATATATATATTGTTTTAAAATCAGTTTGTGCAATAATTAAATTTAGATCTTAAAGGAGTTGGGAAACTTTACGTTTAGTTTATCAGAGAGTAAATAAATATATTTAAAAGTGAATTTTAGAAATTATTGTATATGGTGGGAGACTGCTCTAAGGAGGTAAGAATTGGGTTGAGAATTGTTAACAGCAAGGGATGTTTCAAAGACAGAAGACAGAGGGCTTTGGACATGGTAGGAAGAATAGATAAACAGACTGTCTCAAGCAAATGCAGACCAGTCTATTCTAAGGCCTAGATGGTTAGCCTTGGTAGAAGAAGAATTTTAAAAGAGGTCAGGTCAGATTTTAAAAGGTCACATTGCTAGACAAAGAAAACAGAGAGGAAGATTTTATGAGGTCTTCAAATATCCAGAATTATATATTAAATCTATAAAACTATGTAAAGTCTTTATTATGATATGTAACTATTTTGAGGCTAAAATAAAGCATATAATTCACCTTGATGTCCAATAGAATTGTGATAATAATTTAATTCTGAAGCTTAAAATGCAATAACTGTGTCAGGAGGCCATGGGCAAGTTGTCAGGATAGCAGTGGTTAAAGAAAAAATATTAGAGGAAAATAATCAGAAAAGTGAAATAATAAACAGTTCCTATTTACCTGCCAAAAATACCAGGATATCTCTAGAAAATATCTCAGAGGTTGCAAATTGGTAGCACTTACGTCCTATTCGACCCACGTAATATTAATCCATATGGTGCTTTAATTATTTACCAACATTTAAAATTTGGAGGGTTGCACATAAATGATCTATATTTTGAGTTTGTCTTTAAAATTCAAAAAACTAGACTCAAATTCTTATATGGTGACAATTGGCTGGGGCCAATAGTACATCAGCATTTTAGACAGACCATGCACCTTCCGGTTCACCACAGTTCCAAGCACTCACAAATTGAGGCCAGGTGTTAGTTGGCATTTAGCATTACTCTTGCACTTTTGTCTTACATTTAGTATAGTTAAGAGGAAAGTAAAATGTTTCTTATGCCAATATCTCTAAAAAAAGCAAAAACAAAAGCAAAAACAATTTATAGACTACATTTTGGAAGAAAAAAATACAAAATTTTCTTCTCAAAGATTATGATTTAAGCACTGGCCATTTACTTCACTCATTTACGTTATTTAGCTGGCCCTATAGGCACTTAAGTTTTTTTCAAATAAACTTTATGAGGTACAATTTACATATAATAAAATGCACCCATTCTAACTGTATAACTTGATGCATTTTGACAAATGTATGTACTCATCAAACTACCACCACAATTAAGATATAGAATATTTCTGTCACTAAAAAGTTCCCTTGTGCCCCTTTGCATTCTGCAATCATTCTCCCCCTATCCCATCCCTCTTCCCTACCAACTTTAACCCTTGACATCAGGGAACCACTGGTCTACCTTCTGTCACTTTGTATTAGTTTCCCTTGTTCTAGAATTTCCTTTATGGAATCATACAATGTGAACTCTTTTGTATCTGGCTTCTTCCACTCAGCATAACATTTCTGACGTTGTGTGTATCACTAGCTCATATCTTTTTATTGCTGAGGGATTTTTCATTATCTGGATGTACCAAGGTTTGTTTATCAACTCTACTTGGATTTTTTTTTCCCCAATTTTTTACTCAGGAATAAAAGTGCTAGGAATAGTCTTATAGAAGTCTTTCTGTGGACATGTGTTATCATTTCTCTTGAGTTAATATCTAGGAGTAGAATTGCTGGGTCTTATGCTAGGTGTATGTTTAACTTTATAAAAAACTATTAAATTGTTTTCCAGAGTGGTTGCACCATTGTACATTCACACCAGCAATATGTGAGAGTTCCAATTACTCTATATCCTTGTCAAGACTCGGTATTGACATTCTTAAATTTTAGCCATTCTAATGAGTGTGTTGTGGTATCTCACTGTAGTTTTAATTTGTATTTTCCTGATAAGTAATGATGATGAACATCTTTTTATATGCTCGTTGGCCATTTGTATATTTTCTCTTTAAAAAAATATGTAACAGCTTTGTTGAAATATAATTCACATGCTGTACAAATCACCCGTTTAAAGTATACCATTCAATGTATTTTAGTGTATTCAGAGTTGTGTAAGCATCACCACAATCAATTTTAGAACATCAATCAATTTTATTATACCCAAAAAGAAATCTTGTACCCATTAGCAGTCACTGCCCATTTTCCCCAGCTGTAGAACCACTAATCTATTCTCTGTCTCTATAGATTTGTCTATTCTGGGTGTTTCGTATAAATGGAATCACACAATATGTAGTCTTTCGTGAATGGCTTCTTTCAGTTAGCATGTTTTCAAGATTCATCCATGTTGCAGCATGTGCCTATCTTATATGAAGAATTGTTCAAATATTTTACCAAATTTTTAATTGACTTTCTTTTTAAACTTTAAGTTATGAGTTCTTTATATATTTTGGATACAGTCATTTTTCAAGTGTATGTAGTGCAAGTATTTTCTTCTGGTCTGTGGCTTACTTGGTTTATGTTTTTGACCCTTATAGTAACTGTTACCTCCAAGGCTATGACTTATTGTAAGCCTATTGGCAATAGAGTTTTTCTGGAATTTTTTCTTTGCCTGATAATCTAGCTCCGGTAGTAAGAAAAAGAGGTGCTGGATTTTTATCCTTTTTAAAATTTTGTTTTGTTTGGTCAAAAACTTGATTTTCAAAGCAGTAAACAAAGTATTCCTAAGGATCAAATTATATGAACAAGAAGCCACAACTAAAATTTATCCTAATACCATAGTAGAACACTCATATAGGCATGGAAGTCATTTGGATCTTTTATTTTCTGTTTTCAGCACAGCTAGAATATGAAAGTTGTTCCTCACCTATTGTACTTATTAAACAGAAATCTGCAAATGATCATTTATCACTTCCACGAAAGAGTGCATCTGTGGCAGACCTGTGTTTTTCTGATGAAGATATCTCTGTTAAAAACCTAATGAGAGAAGAAATACCAAAGAATGATCTAGAACTAGTTCATAGAATAATCCAAAATGAAGAAAATAATGATTGCTTGGAACTTGGCTGCACAGTACCATCTATTGAATCATCTTCCCCTTCAAAAATGGAAAAAGCATCTTTTAAAAATGGTGAAAAACAGGAGAATGATTTGGACCTTCTGAGTGACTTTATTATGCTGAGAAATAAATATAGGACTTGCACCTCAAATACTGAAGTCACAGACAGTGATGAAAAAAATGGTGGGTAATTTAGTAATATTTTGGTGTAGATATGACAACTTTAAGGACTAAATGTATAGTTTATTATAGAAGGTAAAGAAATAAAGCTCTTCTAGATAGAATATATTATTCTTCAAAGCCAAAGAAAATGTTATTGATTCATGATACTTACTGTGTATGGAGATAGATATGGATATATAGATACAGGTGTAAGTGTAGATATGTATTTTCCAAAAAATTAAAAAGTGCATTTGAACTTGTAAGAAAAATCACTATTTGTAAAACTTGCTTTCTACAACTTGGCCATACAGATTCATAGTATGTATTCCTTACTTTTCCTGATCGTTCTTCCATTCTTTTTTCTCTTTTAGCTGACAGTGGTTTTTTTTGTTTTGTTTTTTTTGTTTTGAGGAAGATTAGCCCTGAGCAAACTGCTGCTGCCAATCCTCCTCTTTTTGCTGAGGAAGACTGGCCCTGAGCTAACATCCATGCCCATCTTCCTCCACTTTACGTGTGGGACGCCTACCACAGCATGGCTTGCCAAGCCGTGCCATGTCCACACCCGCGATCTGAAGCAGCAAACCCCGGGCCGCCAAAGTGGGACATGCGCACTTAACCACTCCGCCACTGGGCTGGCCCCTTAGCTGACAGTTCTATCTTCGTATTTTAACTTATCTTTTAGTGTGGTACTGCAGAACACTTTGCCCATCTCATTGCTTATTACTCTTTTTAACTTTACCAGAGAATTTCTATTTGAGTTGTGACTGTTCACATTCACAGCTTATAACCATATAAAAGGTAGTGTAAAGTGTCATATCATTTCACTTCTGGTAAAAAATAGGTATTCTAGAATATGTTGACATAGATGGCCCAGATGAAGTAAGTGTAGAAATATTTATGTGTGAAAGTAGAGCATACTTAGGTCTTACCGTCCTATATTCTATTAATGTACACAGTGTCTGGCCCCTGGATCAAGTGTAAAATAAGACAAGGACATATTTTGCAGTTTACTGTATTACTAATAAAGGCTAAGTTGGAGAAAGGAGCTGAATTTGAGAGTCAAATGGGCTTACTAACTAAACGTCAGAATTGGGCAGAGTTACCTCCCCAGTCCCAGACTACGCTGGACTGGGACAGGATTCCCCATGGTGGGGGGTTGCTTGGGAAAGATTCATGACATAGAGAAGCAGAGGAGAATGCCTGTTGCTTGTGGGCAACATGCTATGACAGCCTTTACAGGTCTATTTGAAGTTATATTCCTTTGTCAATCAGTGCATTTTTCACAATGAAAAATTCAGCAAAAGTGCAGAATAGTATTTAAAGATCTCAGAATTTTGCAATCCTTTATGTTTATATATATTCACCATAAAATTTTCTTTTTATGCAATAGTTTTACCGCCTTATAACTTACCTTGCTAGGTGACAATTCTGTATGTAACTGAGATCTTTCTAACCAATATTTGTACCATAATTCGGAGCATAACTTCTGCATATTAGAATGAGCAAAATATAGAGAATTACCTTATGAATGTGATCAATAAAAATTTATTTTCATATTTGTGAATGTTTTCATAATCTATTCATATTTGGGTTAAAAAAATAGGAAACCGCTCCAAAATTAATACTGACATCCTTTTCTGGTTGTCATACTTGTGATAATGGCTTCTAGTAAGGTATATTGACAACAGAAAATGAGAGAAAGCAGCAAGAAAGGAGGAAAAGATAAAAAGAATGTTTTCTTGTAAAAAAAAAAAAATTTAGCCATTAGTTTACTAAACAGTTAAAGGACTATTGATGTTAGGTGGGAATGCTTCTGTACTCCTGATGTTTCCTCATTTAGTGTTATGTTCCTGGCATCTTTGCCCTTAAATAGAATAGGCCAGACATCTCCCCAGGGGAGTTGGAATGAATTATCTGAGTTGTCAATTGAAAAGAATAAGTCGGGCTTAAGCTTGAGAGAATGAGCTGCCCACAAGCAACAGGCATTCTCCTCTGCTTCTCTATGTCATCGATCTTTCCCAAGCAGACCCCTCCCATGGGGAATCCGTCCCAGTCCAGCGTAGTCTGGGAACAGGTAGGGAACTGCCCGGGTCTGGTGTTTAATTAGCGCCCATTTAACTCTCAAACTAAGCTCCTTTTTCCAACTTAGTCTTTACTAGTAATAGAGGTAATATTTTGATATATATTTTACTTCTTGTCTTATCTTATAGTTGATTCAGGGGCAAGAAAAAATATTACAACTTATTAGGCCCCCTCAAAAATTCCAATAATTAATAGTATTTAATCATAGCTATTCCAATTATTTATAGTTAATTAAAAGTATACTTGAAAATAATAACATAATCTAGTTTAGGATGTTTTACTACATTATTTTTCACCATGTATTTAAAGCTCACAATTTAAAATGTTTCAAGATGGTATTCTGTTTCTAAAATTATCTTGTAATCATATTATTAATGAGTAACATTGATATTTACTTAATATAACTCTAATTATAAATTAATAAATTAGCTTTGTAAGTATATATATATATATATATTTTTTTTTTTTTAGTCCTCTGTAATAATATTTAGGGAAGAAGGAAGAAAACTAGGATTTATTGAACATCATGTGCCAGACATTAAATTACACATTAGAGATAAATATGGTGCTGTTGCTGACCTTGAGAAGCTTATAGTGTAATAGAGTAGGCCAGACAAGCAGATAGATAACTTCAATACAATGTAGTAAGCACCAGGACAGAGGTATGCACAGAGTGCCAAGGAAACAAAAAGGAGGGGCATTTTGCTGGCCTGGAAGTAGGGTGGACAGTTATATAAGGCTTCTTACAGAAAATGCTGAGAGCTGAAGGGTGAGTAGTAAGAATTGACCTAATTAAGAAAGGATGGAGACAGGGAGGGCTTGGGGCATAGGAGAGGATTAGTAGCAGAAGGAAGGGTATAAGAAAATTTGCAGAGAAATGAAGTAAAACAGTATGTGCCTTTTAGGTGTTGAGAACCATACTTGTTTAATCCTTATAACGATATTCAAAGTAGCTACATTTATCCATATTTTACATATGAGGAAACATGCTAGCGTCAGAACTGAGACTGAAACACCGATCTGATGCCAAAGTTCTTTCTTCTGTTACCATTCAGCTTGCTACTCAACATAGTGTTAAGTCCATTGACCTGAATAGGCATTCAACTTAATACTGATGTGTTTCAAAGAACTTTAACAACTGTGATATTATAAGAAAACATTTTAAGTAAAGCAACATTGTTTCCCTGAGTGATGCAAATTAATATTTTTATTAGAATTTCAAGATAAAGAAGAACATTCTTTGACTCTTCAAGAAGAAAGTCCTATTGTTTGTACTAATAAAACCCTAGAGAAAATAAATCAGGAAAGGAGAGCAGATAATGTCATTGAAATTCAAGCATCAGGTATGCTATATGCTTTTAAAATGCATTAAATTAAGTAAATTTGAAAGCCCTTTCCTGGGTATCTAGGACATACCTCATTTTCCACGTAATTTTCTTCACTTATTTCAGATATTTCTTCATTCCACTTCTACTTTCAAGTTATTTCCAAACCTGGAATGCCCGATTCACTGCCTCTGCCTGTCCCTTTTGCCCTACTCCAGTCCACTAAGTGTTATTTCTTCCTTCATTTAAACTGCTTCTTCCCCACATTCATCAGAGAAGAGCAAACTACTCATACTCTTGTGCCCAGTCCGGAAAATCAACTGCTAATGGTTGCTCTCTCTCTTCTCTTACCCACTATCAGGATGATGTAAATAAGTTATTATTGATTCCTGTACTGATTACATTTTTTTGTCCTGCTGTAAAGAAGAATATTCTTCTCCTAAACTCCTAAAGAGCAGCCTGCTTAAGAACATCATGCTCACTATTAAAATCAATAAGGAAATATGACACTGGTTCTTGAATATCTTTTCATTCTTTTGGTTCAATTTTATTTATGACCTTTAGGTGATTATGAAAATCTTTAAATACTGACATTTTAGTGAAAACTGAAAACAATTTGTCATTGTTATAAATTTGTTTGGCTTAAAGTTGTAAGCTAATAATCGAGGGAAAAGAAAAAATTATGTGATTCTCTTCATGTGGCTCTTCATAGTTGCCATGTCGAATTAGTTACTGAATAAATCCTTTCTAATAAACAAGATAGCCATAAAATTATACTAATGCTATGGGGGTGGGGAGGTTGTTTTTACTAATTTATTTAGAATAGATATCCTAAAATAAGCCTCTATATAACCTTATGATTTTTAACTCAGAAAAGAATTTGGATAGAGTTCAGGTTTCCATGAAGTAACATGTTTAATTGGTCTGTCAAAAAGAGCATACCATCCTTATAAAAACACTGCCTTTAATACTTTTGTTTTTGCAGATAGCCAGTGCCAAGCGTACTGTCTCCTAGAAGCAGCAGCTACTCCTATCTTTAAAAAACTTGCATGCCTCTGTACTCTCCCTGTTGCTAATTGGGAATTTGCCACTGTTGTTTTTGACCAAACAAGGTTCCTCTTAAAGGAACAACAAAAAGTAATAAGTGATGCTATTCACCAAGGTGAGTGGAAATAAAAGATTATGTAAAAGACTATAAATTTATGGATTACTGCATCAAATTATTAAAAATTAAACATGGAAGATGCAGAAATTAGTCATGGATGAAAACATAACTGTAATTCAGCATATGGCACCCACAAACCAATACTGCAGCGTCAGCTAAGAAAGGAGAAACAGGTAGGAAGTATTATCTGGCATTGCTGTGAAGCTTCTCATTGACGTATATTACTTGACAGATTCCTATTGCAGAAACCAAATTAGCCCTATTATTGTTAGCATCTGAACCACTTAGTGCCTTCCCAAAAAAGGAGGGAGGTCAAAAAATAGATTAACGTCAATCCTGGATTTTTGCTTCTGGCCAAGATGACGTAATAGGAATTGGATTTACCCTCCTGCCAGAAATAGCCAAAAAAGACAAAGACAAAATACATAAAACCAGTTTTTAAGACCCTAGACATCAATCAATAAAGGACAGTGACTCCTGAAAGACGAGAAACAAGTGAGGTGAGCTCTATCATCAAGCTTACTGCCTTGAAAGAGATGCCAGGCCATGGCACGGGGAGAAGTACCTGAAGCAGAGCCCAGTGGACAATCTGAGTTCAGGAAACAGAATTGAGAGTCCGGGGAGACCAAGGTAGCCAGAGTTCAAAGAATAGAATATTAGAGAGCCGAGAGCTTCACATGGAGATGTGGATCTGCAAAGAGTCTGTCTCCCTCAAGTATTCAGCAGAGTACTAATTGAAGAGTATATGCAAAGAAACTCCCTGAGGTTGGAGAAACAAACCATCTGAAAGGATTAGAGGGAAGAGTTCTCTGCATTCACAGGGGCAGACAGGGGATAGTGTCTGTTCCTTCCAGCTAGACTAGAAAACTCATTCATGGGGCATTGAGTAAAGTGCTTAGGAATGTCTTGCCTCAGTAGTGGGGAATAATTATCCCTAGACTTAGCACTGCTCTGGACCTGCCTGACAAATCATAAAAGCAAGACCCAGGGGCTGGCCCCGTGGCCGAGTGGTTAAGTTCGCGCTCTGCTTCAGCGGCCCAGGGTTTTGCTGGTTCAGATCCTGGGCATGGACATGGCACCGCTCATCAAGCCCTGCTGAGGCAGCATCCCACATGCCACAACTAGAAGGACCCACATCTAAAAGTATACAACTATGTACTGGGGGGCTTTCTGGGGAAAAAGGAAAAATAAAATCTTTAAAAAAAAGAAAAAAAGCAAGACCCAAAGGATCAAACTGTTTCTAAGGAACTTAACTGCATCCCAGAACAAAGCTCAAGAGGATTTATATGAATAGAAAAGTATCTAGCACCCAACAGGGTAAAATTCACAATGTCTGGCATCCAATCAAAGATTATCTGGCATGAAAAGAGTCAGGGAAACACAACCCATAATGAGAATAATCAATCAATAATCAGAACTGACAAAGATGTTAGCATTATCAGAGAAGGACACTGAAACTTATTATAACTGTATTCCATATGCTCAATAAATTAGAGATGTAAAAACGACCCAAATCAAACTTCTAGAAATTAAGCTATGATATATGAAATGAAAAATGAACTGGATGGAATTAATGACAGATTAAATATTGCAGAAAAATGATTAGTTAACTTAAAGGCATAGCAATAGAAACTATCCAAAGTAAAACACAGGTAGATAAAAGGATTAAAAAAAAAGAAAGAAAAGAGCATCAGTGGGCTGAGAAACAACATCAAAAAGCCTAACATACTATAATTAGAGTTCTCAAAGGAGAGGCAAAAATGAGGTAAAGAGAAAAAATATTTGAAGAAATAATGACTGAAAACTTTCCAAACTTAGTAAAAACTACAAGCCCACAGATCCAAGAAATTCAATGAACCCTAAGGACAAGAATCATGAGAAAGCTATACCAAGGCATATCATCATGGAATTGCTCAAAACCAGTAAGAAAAAGAAAATTGTAGGAGCAGCCAGGGGGAAATAATAATGCTACATATGGGAAACAAAGATAAGGATTACGTCAGATTTCTTGTCAGAAATAATACAAGTGAGAAGACAATGGAGTA
The DNA here is from genome assembly GCF_021613505.1 of Equus quagga. Lineage (NCBI taxonomy): Eukaryota > Metazoa > Chordata > Mammalia > Perissodactyla > Equidae > Equus > Equus quagga. The sequence continues at coordinate 74,432,289 of NC_060267.1, read as the reverse complement.
ATATCTTTAAATTACTGAAAGAAAAATCCATCAACTTAGTTTTCTATACTAGGAAAAAATACATTACAAAAATAAAGATGAGATAAAGACATTTTCAGACATACAAAAGCTAAAAGAATTCATCAGCTACAGACCTGCACTCCAAGAACTGTTAAAGTACCTCCTAAAGGCAGAAAAAAAATGATCCCAAATCTGGTTTCTCTGCCCTATTCTTATCCCTTCCAGGTCATGATTGACTTGTTCCTGCAAGTCCTTCCAGGGACTGGATATACTACCCGTAATTGGGTCTCCTGTTGCCTCTTGATTCCCAATGACCACTACATATCTGCCTTGATCTTCATTGATTAGATCAGCAATTTTAAAGTTTTTGGCAGAACTCTTTGTTCAAATAAATGTTTCATGGGATCCTAATATATGAAACACTGAAAAGTAGAGCTTTTCTGATTAAATTGAGGCAGTGGGCTTAGACTTCTGTCTTCTTGGTCTCACTTTTACATGCAGTAAAATCCAGTGCATCATCTTTAAAAAGCTCTGGAACTACATAGACACATTAATTAGACAATTGGCCTGTCCCTGTGAATACATCTCTTGTTTGGGTCATATCTTTGGACAAATATTCCCAGGTGTCCATCTCAATTTCTAGGTATTACTTTAATGTTATGATCCTCTACCTTTGTCTTAACCAGTTGGCAAGTTATGAGTTTAATTTTCTTCTTGCTTCATAACTGGGAATCATTGAGCTTTGCCCCATGAATACTGGAAATAATTGAATATTCTTTGGACACAACAAGATTCTGAGGTCTAAGTTTAGCTGTCTAGGTTTGAATGCCAGCTCCCCCATTCATTCACAAATTCACATCGGACAGTTACTTAACCTCATTAAGACTATTTTCTCATCCATAAAATAAGGATCATCATAAACTTCCTTGATAGGGTTGTTATAGATTCAATGAATAACCAACTTATCTACAGCCTGGCACATAGTAAGCACTCAATGACAAATATTAGCTATTATTTTTAAGCATTATGATATAGATTCTAAAATTTGAATGTATATCCTATGTTTTTAAATATGTCTTTGCTTACTTAGGTACAAATGATGAAAGAGAAATGACATTCAAGCATGCTGCTCTCTTACACCTTCTGGTAACAATTAGAGATCTCCTGTTAACATGCAGCTTGGACACCGCATTGGGTTAGTGGGAAAATTTTTTATTTCCCCTTTTCTTCCTATTGAAAAATTTCATGTGAAATAATGTTTACTTTTATGAAAAGGATGTGCTTTATAAGAAATTATGCAGCTTCCTTTACTTCCACGTTAAACATTATGTACATTTGACATAATTATAATGGAATATATATTTTATTCTGCTTATATTCATTAAAAAAATTATCTTTAACAACAATTGTCACCTAGAAAAATAGGTTTAGGATTCTCTAATCTAGGCCTCAATTGCATAGCCCTAGTGGCCTTAAACAGAATTGATTGTATAGTCATTATCATGTACTACTTTTCAGTGTAAGACTTGACATTTTGCCATATACATTTTAGGTCCTCATTGAATGTTTGTGGCTTTGAATCCGTGCTACATGAAATATAACTAAATTATTATCAGTAGTAGGATTTTTGCAATTTCTTTTTTAATTGTGCATGTAAATCAGGATATGGATCACTTAAGTGATAAAAATAAAAGTATTGGAATGTATTGGAAATTTTTAAGATTTTGCAAATTTTTTCTAAACTATCAAAATCATTAAATATCTGTCTTTCTACATTACTGCTTTAGATCCCTTATTGCAGGATTGTTTAGACGTATTTAGTAGTGGTATGCTTATAGGATTATATTTTGTAATTTAAATTTTCTAGAACCTATTTAAAATATAAAGTGAAAATAATTTTTCTCTGATCTATGACCCAGATGTTTTCTCTTATCTTTGACCCAGACAAATATTATTTCTCTAATCCAAGGTTTTGATAAGTATCGAGCAGCTGTGAGTCACAATTGAACTCACTGTACAGCACTGGGAGTTCTCATACTCAGACAAGTATTGTATTAGTATTATCTGACCATGTCTTATAACTAAGTTATAGCTACCTTTAGAAAGCCCCACATGATACTTTGCCTTTGTTCTCCAGTTAAACTACTTGGGTGTTGATGCTGGATCAGGTGGTCTTCTCTCTATCCCAGACAAGTGAGGATTGGGGGCTGTAGTCCCAGTTTACAGTATCTAGAGCTAGTATAAGGGTACAGTGTCACAGGCCCTTCTAGTTAGTCACATGTCTTCACTATACTTTTTGATTTCCATAAAAGATTCAGTCCTACCAACAGCTAGACTGCCTATTAAAGCATTATAGTAAGGCAGAATAGCAGAATCGAGAATATCTGAGCTCCTAGTGCTGCAGAGAGAATACAATTATAACTCACTACTGCTCAATACTCATCAAAACCTTGAATTAGAGAAATAATATTTATAGAGGATTGCCTGAAGGATATTCATCTCTAAGGACTCTACACTTTTCCCTGGGATTAAGTGAGACCATTAAGAGCTATATATTTGGAGTAGATTGCTTTGTTCCTCAAAAAATGCGTTTGTTAAATCATGTTGGCATTACTATTTGGCTGCCTTGAGAAATACTATTACAGTAAAATCCTTGTTGGAAAACTAACTTCTTTAGCCCTAGGTACCAAGCTGTAATGAATAACCTAGCTGCCTTGTACATTTTTAGAGGAGGGCTTTCTCACTCCTCTAAACCTCTCAAAATCAAAGAGCAAGTTAGGTTGTCCTCCTTTCTTTTCTCTGTATAGTGGCGGAGGAAGAAAGGTCCATGGGAGTCTGGCTGCCTGCCCTGCTCCCTGCCAGAATTCTGTATTTTTTCCCGGCTTCCGGTTTGCTACCTCTCCCAAGCTAGCAAGGTAACGAGTTTCAAGGTTAAAGGTATAACAGTTTCACTTCTGGGCTTCAACCCAGAAATAAATGCAGGCTTGTGTAATGGGTACTATAGCAGAGATAAGTAGTAATGGCACAAAGGATGGAGACTGTTACCCTAAGCTGAATATTTTTAACAACTAAGTAGGCATTTGTCAAGCAAACGAAGTATGAAGGAGTATCAAAGGCAGAATTAAGAGCCCAGAAGAATGACGGTGTGCTGCAAACAGTTCCTTATGGCTACATTGAAGAGTACAAGGTGGAAAGCAGTAAGAGCTAAGCCTTAGGAAGCAAGAAAGAGCCAGACTACGAAGAGCCTTTTAAGCTACACAAAGGAGTTTAGACCTTATTCTGTAGATGATAGGGAGTCATTGAAACAGGGATGCGACTGGATTAGGTTTGTCTTCCAGAAGGTTAAGTCTAATGGCAGTGTGGAGAATCAGTGGGAGGTTTGGAGATTAGGAGGCAGAAAGAACATGAGTCAATTTCTAAATTGCCCAACAGTCTAGCTGTACTAATATAAAATTAGGATTAATATGCCCAACAATATTAAAAATGAACATAAACATTAAATTTTTACAATTTATTATTTCATTTATTGTCCAAATACTCATTGAACACCTGATCTACGTAAGATACTATGCTAGGTGCTCCACTGCAGTAATTCACAAAACTCACTGTGCAGCAGAATCACCTGGAGAGCTTTTTAGACAGAGAAATCCCTGGGACACTATTTAGATTTACTGAATATGAACTCTAAAGAATGGGTCTCAGGATTTTTAGTGAGAACTTTCATTAGTGAGCCTGAATTTAGGGACTGCCATTTTAACAGCTATACAAATTAATTATGAATAAATATCACAGATTATATCCCAAGCTTATAGATTAATGAGGTTAAGTCATATACATAAATAACCATAAATCAGGGACAAAAGTTGTATAGATAAAATACCAAGAAAATTCCAGTGAAGTGAGATTTCCGCAGAACTTGCATGTAAGTGTAGGAAGAAGGCAATAGCATTCAACAAGCCAGAAGGCAGGAAAGGATGGGATATATGCGGAGAATATATAGAGTATCTCCAGGTATATTGATGTAATGTAGCTCAAAAAGAGACATTTGGTACATATTTTTCAGCTTCACTCAATTTTAAGGTTTTATTAGTCAATATCTTTGATCAAAATCAGAAAAGGATTAAATGAAATTTTGGCTGTCTCTGTTATGACTCTTATTTCCTTTCAGATTTTTACCATGGAGTTACTCAAAGCACAAAAAGATAGGCTGTTTTTTTTCCCTACTTTTGTTTTTAACAGGATATTTGTCAAATGCAAAAGATATCTACAAAAGCATTTTAGGCTCTTACTTGGATGACATTTGGAGACAGCTGGCAATTGTACAGTTTATTAGGGAAAAAAATCCTGAAACAAACTACAAGATACAAGAATTGCAATGTCAGATACTAAATTGGATGCAAAGTGAACAGCAAATTCAGGTTAAGTATTGGAATAAAGCAGATAAAAGTAATCAGTTTAAATAAGAATTGGATGTAAGATAAATTTTTGCATTTTACTTTGAAATTATGAAATAGTCTATGCTATTTTGCCTGTTGACAGTTTTCTCCTTAAGTAAATTAACAGAACAGAATCAGACCCAAAGAAAGGATTTGTATTGTTATTCATATATCTTGAATTTTAAAATACTTTAATTTATTTTTTATACACAGTTTTTTTAGGGATTGGTCCTCCAATTCTCAAAAATTTTATCTGGTACTTGTAAGTGCATGAACATATGCCCAATAAAAGAACTATAATAATTTATTTTTAGATAGTGAACTAGAATTTTATCTTATATGATTCTACAAAAGAATCACTTAGTTTATGCCTTGGATTACATTGGAAATTTTTGCCCGACCTCAAGCATATGAAGGTTGCAATAATAAAGATTTAAGAGAAAATACTTTTAGAAATATTGTCAAGCAGAAAAGAATTTCAAATGGTCTACATTAAATCTAGATACAAATTTGACCTTTTTTTTCTTTTTCCTCTCTGTCTCCACTATGTCTTTATTCCCAACTTTATGGTTACTTGGGTAACTTACTTAAGTCATTAAAATAAATTAAATCAATCAGTAAGAAATTTAAAATTGAAACTGATTTGCTGTTCCCATCACCCCCCAAAAAAACTCTTTAATGTTAAATAGGAAAGTATAGCAGCAAATCATTCGTTTTCTCCAACAAATTCTAACTTGTATGGGTTGAATTTAACACTATAATACAAGCGGAGACAATGTATGTATGGAGAGAGTCACCAGGCGGGAATGCTTGAGGAATGCTAAGAATGCCCTACCCCAAATATTTTCCTAATTGATATTCAATCTTACCAGAATTTATTCCTTTGAATTTAAGCATTGGCATCTTTTTACAGCACAAATATTTACTTTGCAGTCTTATTGTCATTAATTTCATGTAAGCAATTAAGTTTATTGTCACTGTAGCAAAACTATGGAAAAGAATAATTATTCAGATATACATATATATGAAATTCTTATGTTTGGTCAGGTGCTGATTATAATAAGAATGGACTCAGATGGTGAAAAACATTCGCTCATTAAAATCCTTGACAAAATGGAAGGTAGGGATTTTTAAATTATGCTTCACTTGATAATAATTGCTTGAACATATAAAAATGTATTGATCTAACCAAGTTTTAAAATTAAGATATAATTTAAAAACCATAAAATTCACCCTTTAAAAGTAACAACTCATTGGGATCTAACCAGTTGTTTTGTTTTTTTTTTTTGAAGGTTGGTACCTGAGCGAACAACTTGCCAATCCTTTTTTTTTTTTTTTTTTGCTTTTTCTCCCCAAATCCCTCAGTAGAGAGTTGTATGTTTTTAATTGTGGGTCCTTCTAGTTGTGGCATGTGGGACACCGCCTCAACATGGCCTGATGAGCATTGCCGTGTCCATGCCCAGGATCCAAACTGGTTAAACCCTGGGCCGCCGAAGCGGAGCTCGCAGACTTAACCACTCGGCCATGGGCCGGCCCCAGAAAAGAGCTTTTTTTTTTTAGGAAGATTGGTCCTGAGCTAACTGCTGGCAATCCTCCTCTTTTTGCTGAGGAAGACTGGCCCTGAGCTAACATCCGTGCCCATCCTCCTCTACTTTATATGTGGGATGCCTACCACAGCATGGCTTGCCAAGCAGTGCCATGTCTGCACCCGGGATCCAAACTGGCAAACCCTGGGCTGCCGAAGCAGAACGTGCGAACTTAACCATTGCACCACCTGGCTGACCCCTCTAACGAATTTTTAAGTCAATCTGTACTATAAGTCTGTAATATAAACATACTATAATATACTTCTATGTACATTATTATTATAGTTAATAATAATACTTTTTATATTATTAATTGACCCCTTTTGTTGATTACCTACTAGTTGCTAAATAATACTGGCTACTTACAACAACTCTATGAATAGATTTTATTGGCTCAGCTTTACAAATAAAGAAACTAAAGTTCATAAAGTTGATGCCACATGCCAAATCTCACGGTTGTAAGTGAGGGAATCAGGATTTGAATCTAGGTATCTCTTGTTTCCATGTCATTCAACTCTTCTACCCACTACTGCCCCCTCTGCCGACCCGTTCCACCTTGTGCTGTGGAACACATTGCTTATGTGTAAACTCTTTCCTTCACCTGCTTGTCTTAACTGAAACCCAGCTTTCCCCACATGATACTGCTTCCCCTGTGTTCCTCTCATATAGAAGCTGATAATTTTCTCTCTATATATACCTCATAGAGATGAGAAGGCCATTTCTTGCTTTCCATTATCCTTTCCAAACCATTATTCCTCCATCTTTTCAGGCTGTGCCATACCATTCTCTACCACTCCTTATTGCCATCATTAAGTAACTACCAGGACATTCCCCATCATCCACGGACAGTTGTGCACCTGGCTCATGGTATTCTCTTCACTCCTCGTCCTGCCATTATCCCAGGTGTCTTTAGTGTGAATGATTCATTAAACACTCTGACCTGATAGCTTCTTTGGCCTCCATAACAAAAATGATATGCGTCTTCAATTCACTCCTTGGCTATGCCATCCACCTTGTGATAATGCAGAACTGTCCTACCCCCATAGTAATGCACTCAGCAAGTAATCTGCCTTGGGATCATAGCTAATACAAATCATTTAAGGAGATTAGGTTTTAAATCATCTGAACGACCTCATAAATTGTGAAAGAGAAACAGTACTCACTCCTTTCTTATTGCTGCCAAATCTATTGTCATATCAAGCCAAGTAAACATAAAATTACTGTTAAGCATTACTCTGTCATTATTACATCCTGCATGCCTTTGTGAACTTCACAGTGACAAAAGTACACTAATAGAGTGTAGAATTTATTTTAACTAGAATAAGCTTTTCTTATATCAGTTATGTCTACCAAAAATAAACTGTATTGTGGGTACACAATTTTTTAAAATTTAGTATATTTTGTTAAGAAATTAGTAACATAAGAAATTTAAATTATAATTGAGAAGCAGGAGTGAATCTAAGGAATGAGTGGTATCCAGTAAGTCTTCTGCTTCTTAAATAGCCAGTAGAAAGGGAAGAAAAGCATTCCTACCACATTGAAGTGCAATTTCTTGCTGTTTAGTTATGTACTTAAATTTTTGGCTAGAGAACAAGGTGTAATCTTTGATGATTTTTTAGCAAAATAAAATTAACAGCATAGAATCTATGAGTGGTTAATTTGGTTACTTCACAATTAAGTTTTTGATCCATTTTATTTTACATAATAGATTCAGAATTTCCATACTTATACACAGACAACATATACACACACCAGATATATTGCCTATTTCTGATATCCTAGACTTAGGAAAATAATCCAGCAAATTGTATTTAAGCAGTTTCCTTGTTCACAGATCTTTGATTCGTTTTTATGGTAGTGAAATAGATGGTACACCTAATATATATATATATGAACAAAACACTGAAAAAACTTTTTTTGTGTTACTTTTTTTTCCCCAACAGGTTTAACATTGACTACCTTACATTCAAACAGAAGAAAAGATTTTCTGGAATCCGAAGCTGTTTTAAATGGGTAAAAATGTATTTCTTCATCTGTGGGGAGAAAACATACCAGTTCCACAGGAAAAGCAAAATCTCCCCTAGAATTTAACTTTTAAAAAAGGTCTAATAAAATCTGAAACTAATCAATGTCTCTACCCTCTTCCTGAAAAATGCTTTACGTAGAACACTTTAACTCAGTTCATTGCCTTGTGTATTGTATATTATTGTTGTCCAGAATTTTAGTTCAATCGTTTTAATATCCCCAAAGTGTCATTATTATTATCATTAGTACAAGAAGTGTCTATTTAGACTTATCCTTGTTTTTACCAGTTTTTTTGCTCAGCATTCTTTCTTATATCTCCTTCCTTTCTTTTGGGTTCTCCTTCCTGAAGTATATCCTTTAGAGATCCTTTCAGTGAGAGCCTACTAATAATAAATTTAGTGTTGAGTTGTCTAAAAAGTTTTTATTTGCCTTATTTTATGTAGAAATTATTTATTTCTAATATTGGGATCCAAATAATAAAAAGAGAAGATGTAAATCAAATAGAAGCCCATAAAAGCTAGACATGAATACCTTTTAACTTCTACCTAGATTGCTCCAGCTAGAAAGCAGCAATAGGGAATTTTAATTACAGTGAGTGCTTATTACATGAAATTTGAAGATGGGAAAGATAAACTTATGATATTTAAGTATCCATCTTTTTTTGTTTGTTACGCCCATTGAGGAAAAAAAATTCCAAGTTGTCAGATTCTGTTATATAGATTATATAGATATATAGATTATATAGATATATAGATTATATAGATATATAGATATATAGATTCCTAAAGATTAAAACTTCACATTTGTAAGAAGATGACAGTGATTTCTCATTGTGATTTGTCCGTTATTGATAGGACTCAGGTAATAAAATTAGAGTCCCTTGCATTTGAGGATGTGAAATAGTCCGTAGCTTTTTATATCTTCATTTAAAAAAAAAAAAAAGATGACCATCAAAAGGAAAGATAAAAAGAGTTTAGCACAATTGGAGAAGAAATCAACAGAAAACACACCAGTGCCTTTCCAAGATAAGTAGGTATAGACTAGAGAAGAATAACATAGCCCCAAAGAGTCATTTCTTAGTGTTCCAAGTAAATAATGACACAAGTGTAATTCCATTTTTCTGGCTTTCTTTTGTCTTCAGTTTGAGTTCCTGTGTAGTTGTACATAATCAGTATATTGGAGCCGATTTCCCCTGGAGTCGTTTCTCATTTGTGGTGGAATATAATTACGTAGAAAACTCTTGCTGGACCAAACACTGTGAAAAATTGAATATTCCTTACATGGCCTTTAAAGCGATTCTTCCAGACACAGTTGTAAAGAGTAAGGATATAAACTAAAATCTTCTTTTTGCTCCATTAAAATGAAAATGTTCTGTTTTCTGTTTCTGATTTGTGGAAAGATAATAAGCTATGCAATTAGAAGACTTGAGTTCAAGCTCTAACCTCACCACTTGCTGTGTGACCTTGAGCAAGTCCTTTAACTATCTTCTTACCTCATATTTCTCATTTGTGAAGTAAGCTTTACTGATTATATGATATTATCTTCAGCACTTTAACTTCTAATTTTTTCTTATAAAAGCACAGTTTTATTACAGTTATATCTAATCTTAATCTGATACCTTTATGTAATGGTATTTGTTATTGAGTTTTAGGGAAAAATATGTAATAGTATGTTGGCTGATTCAGAAAGCTATTTTTTTAAGATTGGCAGCTGAGCTAACATCTGTTGCCAATCTTTTCTTTTTCCTTCTTCCTCTCCACAAAGCCCCCCAGTACATAGTTGTATATTCTAGTTGTTGTAGGTCCTTTTGGTTGGGCTATGTGGGATGCTGCCTCAACATGACCTGGTAAGCTGTGCTATGTTCGCGCCCGGGATGCGAACTGGCGAAACCCCGGGCCACCCATGTGGAGTGTGCTAACCTAACCACTCAGCCACAGGGCTGGCCCCCATGGTTCAGAAAACTTTTAATATGCAGCAACCAATTATCCACAAATACTTAGAAGAAGTCTAAAACCACTTTGCCTATCATTTGGTTTCTTTGTATTTCTCAGTAACACTTCACAAGACTAAGGTTGTGAATTCTCAGACCCATTAAATTTAAAAGCCCACATAATTTTAGTCCCAGTGCGTCTCTTTCAATACTTTCTACCCACCTCAAGTATGAGTGGGAAGGCTGAGCTCTGAGACGTTCCAACTCAATTCTAAAAATACAATCACTATAATTGTTACTTTGGAGTCCTGTATATGTAGAGTGAAATATTCAATTGATTAAATAATTGAAACATGGGCCCAAGAAAGGATTAAAAGATAAGCAGTCTAGTTTATATTTAGAGGCTTCTTCCATTCTCTCAAAGATGAACTTAATTTATTCAATCAATTTCTTATTGGGGGGCATTGGCAATGTTTCAGTTTTCCACTATTATACTGCAAGATTTATAGTAGTTTATATATTTTATGTATCTGTGTATATTTGTTCTAACAAGTAAAAATTCCAAGAAGTAAAATGAATTGCTGGGTCAAAGGTATGCACACATTTATATATTTCAAATATCCTCCCAGAAACACTATCCCGATTTATATTTATGCAGAAAGTGTGAGAGGATCCTTTCCCACATATCTTTATTATAAAGAGGTATTATTAATCTTTTAAATCTGTGATAGAATTATAAGCAGAAAATATTTTATAGTTATGCTAATTTGTGTACCTTTGATTATCCATATCTTCTCATATGTGAATTGATCTCGTATAGTCATTCTTTTGTGAATTTCCTGTTTATGTCTTTTGTCCAGTTGTCTATTGAGGTATTTATTCCTTTCCTATTGATCTGTGTCATTCTCTATGGGTTATTGTGCATGACTTTAAATTTTGATGATAATCATTATATATTTGCACAGCAAATGTCAAATATATACTTAAGCGAATAAAGCAGACTGTAACATTCAGGTAAAGTATGATCCTATTTTTTTCATATTTTTTTGAGTGTACATGTGTGAGTATAGGCAAGCAAATATATAGAAAAAAGTCTCTAAGTACTAAACTTTTTTTTGAACATATAGTAGTTTTAGTAAATTCTGTTAATTCTGTTTTATTTCTAGAGAGGAGGATAACAGGGCTTTCATTTTATTCTTCAGACCTTTCTTTATTCTGATTTCTGATTTTTTTTTTTTTGAGGAAGATTAGCCCTGAGCTAACTACTGCTAATCCTTCTCTTTTTTTTTGCTGAGGAAGACTGGCCCTGAGCTAACATTCATGCCCATCTTCCTCTACTTTATACGTGGGACGCCTACCACAGCATGGCTTTTGCCAAGCGGTGCCATGTCCGCACCCGGGATCCGAACCGGTGAACCCCAGGCCGCCAAGATGTGGAACATGCGAACTTAACCGCTGCGCCACTGGGACAGCCCCCTGATTTCTGATTTTTTACAATAAATATCTGTTATTTTTATACTACCCTGTGAACGTACACCTATTATTCTCGTGTTTAGTAACAAAGAGAAAAAGCTGGGAGATGAGAAAAAAAGAGAAATATTTGTAAATTTTCTCTTATTTAGGTAGCACCTTGCTGGATAGATTTGGTGGTTTTCTTTTGGAAATTCAGATTCCATATGTGTTTTTTGCATCTGAAGGACTTCTTAATACTCCAGAGATTCTTCAGGTGCTAGAATCCAAGTAAGTTATTGATTTCATAACTTCAGCAAAGATATATATATCCTAATTGGCTAAATATTATGCTATATATGTGGCACTACTTCTATATGACTCAAACCTGGAATTATATCACATAAGAATAGTTTTCCAGACAGTTTATGTCAATTTACACTTCTCTCCCTATCGTATATCGTCATAATTATTGCATATTATCTGTTTTGTAATATTTATCGATTTTGTGGAAAATTTTCATTATTGTTAAATTTATACGTTAGTTGCATTTCTTTTATTACCAGTAAATATGAACACTTCGTGTGGGTTTTTTTTTTCTGTGAATTATGGTCGTATCTTTGTGTCATTGATAATATTGAGAATGAGTATTCATATTTAGAGGACTTTAAATACTGCCTGGGAAACAGGATTTTGATGTTCTAAATGAATTCTCAAGTTTTTAGACCTTTCGTTCTAAGATCTTACCAACACTGAGCATTTTTAAATCATATAAAACGCTTTATGATAGCACACAAGTTGTCACAGGAATGTTAGACGTTAGGCTGTAGATCAAGGAAGGATGATTATGCTGAGACCTTAGTTAAAATGCAGATCTATTTTCCATGTTTTGTTTTTGTATCTTAAGACTATGGGGCATTCACAGAAGACTATGAGCTTATAAAAGGTAAGTAAAATCTAGGCCAGTTTTAAGGAGAAAGAAAAGAAAATTCTGATAAATGCAGAATGTTTTAGTCTCTTAACACAATGTTTTAATTTCATGAATGATTATTTAAAGAGCTAGAATAAGTTGGTCAAGACATTTGTAATAGTATTTTGTGCAGTAATATTAAATACCAAAATACCAAAGGCAACACACATCTCAGTTAATTTGTCATATGTGTTGAATAAATCATAATTTCATTCCTCAAATTTATAGAGTAAATCGATGTATGAAAGAAAACGCACAGTAGTTCAAATAATTTAATATGCAGGAGGACAATGCAGCTTTTCTTAAAGAATTTTTCTTATCCATTTCCTTATGGCACCCAAAATATTATATTTTACAGCTATAATATCACACTAGTGGAGAGATGCTGCAGTGAGGCGTTGAAACTCTTCGGGGGCACAGAACGCTATGTAGTGGTGACAATTGATGAACACACTGCTGTAATTTTGCAGGTAAAACTACACAGTAAAAAATATAAATCAAACATATTAAAATATATGCATAACCATGAAATTTATTATCAGCTCTACTATAGAGAGCTTAACTATAATATAATCTGTTAGTGATTTCTTCCAAACTTTGCAAATGGGCCATCACTGTGGAAAATGACTATTACCAAGCTTCTTTGATGCCTCATAATTTTTAACATACTTTAAGATGACAAAGAAAATATAGAATCTTTAATATTGTATACTGACCTATTTTTAAATACATTTATAGAATAATTATAGTGTTGAAGACTTTAAGAATCAAATCCTAAACACTATGTTTCTTAAAAGGAGGTAGTCTATTAATCCATATAGTAGTATATGATTTCCTCTAAGGTAGATAGGGATTGCCTGTAAGTAAGCCAGTTTTTAAAAAGAGAGAAATTCTCAGGGCCTGCCCAGTGGCGTAGTGGTTGGCTTTGCGCACTCTGCTTTGGCAGCCTAGGGCTCACCTGGTTGGATCCCAGTGCAGACCTGCGCACTGCTCATCAAGCCATGCTGTGGCAGGTGTCCCGCATATTTAAAAAACAATAGAGGAAGATGGGCACCGATATTAGCTCAGGGCCCATCTTTCTCAGCAGAAAGAGGAGAATTGGCAGCAGATGTTATCTCAGGGCTAGTCTTCCTCAGGAAAAAAAAAGAGAGAGAGAAATTCTCTTCAAAAATCCATACAGTTTGGAATTTAAGATGTATAAATTCTTGACTGAATCTCCCTGATATGTTTGCTTGAATGGATTGCAAATTACAAAGAAATTAATTTAATAGGATGGAAGTGAGGAGCAGAAACCAGGTTTGATGGTGTGGAGTATAAATTAATGGCAAATATTATGTTAAGGTAGAAGTCTGATTTGGTGAGCAAATGTTACAATATAAGAATGACATGTTGGAAACACAAAGTTCTGTTAGAGAGGTTCTTTTTTTTTTTTAAGATTTTATTTTTCATTTTTCTCCCCGAAGCCCCCTGGTACATAGTTGTATATTTTTAGTTGTGGATCCTTTCAGTTTTGGAATGTGGGACACCGCCTCAGCATGGCATGAGGAGTGGTGCCATATCCACACCCAGGATCCAAAGCGGCGAGACCCTGGGCCACCGAAGCGGAGTGTGCAAACTTAATGAACTTAACCACTGGGCCACAGGGCCAGCCCTAGAGGGGTTCTTAAGAGAGACTGTGTCTTGCATATTTAAGGTTCTCAAAGGACAATTATTTTGGGCGAAATACTGTTTGGGAAAACTGTTTTAATCCATAATTACATGACTTACTGTTAGAGTAAGACACTTCCTGAATTATTCACTCTATCAAAAATTACTTGTGTTAAAGGAAAAAGGGGATTCTAGACCATTTGATAGAGATTCCTAGAAGTCCATTAACTGCTGCTTTCTAATCTTCCTTAAATAAGCATTCAGTGCAGATTATCCCTTGCGTTTTTAAACGTATTTTCTGTTGCCTTTAGCGGTAGCCAGATCCCTGTCTACAAAGGACTTTGCCGGATAGGGGCACTCTGTAGGCTGCTTTCTTCTCATCTAGGACTTCGGGAGATTCATGAGCCCTCCTTACTGAAGCTATCATTAGCTGTTTTATCTCTGCTGTAGCTCTTTCCCTGTTACTTCCAGTGTAATCTTAATTTTTCCATGAAATGGAAGCCCATACCCCTGCTTCTTCTCAAGTTATGATTCCTATATCATAGATTCTTGAAATATGGTGACAATAATTTCATAACAACTGTTCAACCTGGTGAATATTTTCATTATGTTTATTTTTGGTAGGACCTAGAAGAATTGAATTGTGAGAAGGCATCAGACAATGTAATTACAAGACTGATGGCATTATCATTCCAGTACAGCTATTGTTGGATAATTTTATATACCAAAGAAACGTTAAACTCAGAGTAAGTAAATATTTCTTCATCCAAAGTCATATTCATATGTCTTAAGTTACTCAATCCTCTTCTTTGAATAGAAGTAGCATGCAAATTTTCCACTTGCTCCTCTAGTTTTGCTGTCAGTCAGGGATTCTCAAGGTGGAGGCATGCCCATAAGAAAACAATTTGGAATTTTGGAGATAATGTATTTCCTTTGGACATTCTGTGCAAATCATCCTCCCCTCCTCTACCTTACTAAGAACTGCTGCTTTAAGTGTTTCACTTCTTATTACTTTTTAATTCTGGACTTGTCTGCTAAAAGACGTCATTCTTAAATCACTTCTCTCTAAAATCTTATTAAATATTAAATATTATATAAATAGCATCTTGCTATACGTTCTTTCATTAACGTGCTTAATTACGAAAAAATACATGCTAAGACACTGGCTGGAGTTATCATTATGTTGTCTTTTCCTCATTTCTAAATTTTGTGAACCCACTGCTTCCACTTTCTCCTTTTATTCTCTGCAATCTGGATTTTCTCCCTACCTGTGTGCTGATCTCTGTCTCTCAAATGTCATTCATCACACATGACTTTCTTGTGTTGCTCCAAAAATATTTTTATCTTTCACTGCTCTGAAGTATTTAAGACTGTTGTCAGTGCTTTCTTTCCTGAAACTCTTCAGTGCCGTGACACTTCAGTGTTTTTGATTTTTTACCTCTCTATCTACTCCTTTTCTGTCTTTACTTCTTCCGTGTCCCAGTCTCCAAATATATCTGGTATGAGTTTTCTTCTTTCTTCTAGTCTATCCACTGGAAACCTTATCTGCTCCCATAGCTTCAGTCATCATCTCTCTGCATATAATTATTATATTTATTTCTGCAGCTCCAGTTTCTCTTTGAAATTCCTAACATGTGTCTCTAATTTCCTATTAAATATTTCCACTGTGATATTCCAGAGACTCTCAAACTTGTTCAAGTATGAATTCATCATATTCTTTATCCCCTCCAAAACTGTATCTCCTCTTTTCTGTCCTTTAGCTATTTATAATTATTGCCTTTCCTTTAGTCACCAAGACTGGAAAACAAATCCTACAGATTCAACCACTGGACTTTCTCTTCCATCTATCCCTTCCCTCCATTTATATTACAAACATCCTTAGTTCAGATTCTCAGTGTTCTGTGTGGACTATTATAACAGACCACCAACAGTTTTCCCACCCCTAGATGGCTTTCAGT
The DNA here is from genome assembly GCF_021613505.1 of Equus quagga. NCBI lineage: Eukaryota > Metazoa > Chordata > Mammalia > Perissodactyla > Equidae > Equus > Equus quagga. The sequence goes on along the minus strand of NC_060267.1, from coordinate 74,416,288 downwards.
TTTACTCTCCATAATGTCTCATACACTCAATTAATATTCCTAAAACCGGGCTCTGGTATTTCACTCTGATAAAAAGCCTTCACAGGGGCCGGCCCGGTGGCACAGCGGTTGAGTTCGCACGTTTCGCTTCTCAGCGGCCCAGGGTTCACCGGTTCAGATCCCGGGTGCGGACATGGCACCGCTTGGGAAAAGCCATGCTGTGGTAGGCATCCCACATATAAAGTAGAGGAAGATGGGCATGGATGTTAGCTCAGGGCTGGTCTTCCTCAGCAAAAAAAAGAGAAGGATTGGCAGTAGTTAGCTCAGGGCTAATCTTCCTCAAAAAAAAATCAAACAAAAAACCTTCACTGACTTCCCCATTATCTACTGAATACAGCAAACCATTCATCCTCAAATTCAAAGTCTTCAGAATATAATCCCAACCTATATTTTCAGGCTTAATTTTCATTGTTTTCCATTTCAACCAAAAGGACTGCTCATTGGCTTGCAAACATGCTCCTTGCTTTCCCACTTCTACCTTTTGCTCATACATTTCTCTCTTGCTACAATAGTCTCTACTTCCTCCAACTATTTCATCTGCTGAAATTGTGCCTATTTTTCAGGACCTATCCTCAAATATCGCTTTTTCTATTCAGCTTTTCCTCGATACCCACCTCCCCACTCAGGCATACAGACAGATATTCAGTGGTGACCTTTCCATCCTTTGAGCTCTGTAGTTGTCTGTTTTCCCCTTATCTTTAATATTTATCACATTTTGTTTTGTACTGTCATTTTGGAGGACTTGCCCTACAGCACTGAGCACATTACATTCATATGATAGATGCTTGGTAAATATTGCTTGATAGATGAATGGATCTTTTCTACTAAATTGCAAGCTAGTCTTGTTCATTTTTTTTATCTCTACAGTACCACGACACACCATACCATTCATAATAGAAGTTTTTTAAATATTCTTTAATTTAGTTATTAGAGAACGTACAGACAGCTTACCTTATGGGACGTTACTTGTGTGATGTTTATTCTTTACTGACTTTCTTTTTTGACTCCATTTTTGTATATCTACTGTACCAAGTTCTCTGTATACAATTATTATCATGTGGGAATAAGCTGGAATATGAGTCTAAACACCCTGGTTCTTATTCATTCTTCTATTAACGATAACCTCTAGCAAATCGTTTAACCTGTTTTTCCCTTCTACCAGTACTGAAAAATAAAAATAATAAATGAGGTCTAAAACTTTCATTTTTAAGGTTAATAAAAGCTATAAAGCTTTATCCAGAACTTGGAAATGTTCTAGATAAATAAGTGATTTGGAAATCTTTTAAGTTGTTTTTATAATGCTATCCACCTATAGTTCTAAAGTACAACTGAAGTACAAGAGAGAATAAGAGAAGATTCACACTTATTTTTACCCAGATTTTCATGAAAAAAATTAATGATGTAATACTCTGAGATAGTTTTATGTTAAGGATGTGAAGAGCTATCGTTTATTCACAGTAATATAATACTTTAAGATGTAATTGTTTTCAGACTGCTACTTATCTCAGTTCTATATTTTTACATGATTGGAACATTTAGAAAGTATCTTAATCAACTGACCAAATGAGGAAAATTGAAAATACCAAATAAACGGTTTGAATTACCTTAGTAGTTCATGCCATTAGTTTCTGTTGGAGAAAATGTGTCAGGGGTCTCCCAGCCCTCCCCACCCCAGGTTCGATGATTTGCCAGGAGGATTCACAGGACTCAGCATATACTTGTACATGGCTATGATTTCTTACGGTAAAAGGTTACAAAGAAAAATCAGCAAAAGGTAAAGCACGTGGAGCAAAGTCCAGACGAAGCTTCCAAGAGTCTTTTCCTAGTAGAACCACACAGAATGTGCTTAATTTTCCCAGCAATGAGTTGTGGCAACACCCATAAAATGTTGTCTACCGGGAAAACGCATCAGTGTCTCAGTGCCCAGGGCTTTTGCTTAGGGCTGCTCATGTAGGCACCCTCTGCTCAACACGTACCAAAATTCTAGACTCCAAGAAGGAAAGCAAATGTTCAACAGAATGTACAACGTTGTTTGTACCAACAGTTTAGGCACAGCAAGCCACTCTTATCAGCCACTCCTATGAAAGAGCTTGCCAGAGAAAGAAGCCAACAGAGGAAATAAGAGCCAAGAAATTAAGATAGCCGTTTTCTCAATGACACTGAGCCTCTGGACCCAACAATGCTGTCTCCTATACTGCTTAGTAATATGAGCCAATAAATTCCCTTTTTGTTGCTTGGAATACTTAAGGTGGGGAAAGGTAGTAGAAATATCTACCCACAGTTCAAGACTCACATCTGACCTGCTTAATAACCATAGAAGGAAAAAAAAATAGTATTTTTCTTAACAGTTCAGGAAAAAGACCAGGGAGGAATCTAACTATCCTGGCTCTGGTCATGTGTTCATATCTGAACCCCTTACTTTGTCCAGGGGGAGAGGGTATTCTAGTTGGCTAGGCTTCAGTCATATAGCCATCCCTGGGGCCAGTAAGGGGATGAGTTGAACTTCTCCCATCCCCCTCCTCCACTCTCAGCATCGCCTAGATTTAACAATGTTGTTAAAGAATAGAGGTGGAGGCATTTTTTCCCCAAAAGACTGCTGAGTGGACAAGAAACTCTGAGTCTGCCACACTAGCATTGCCTTAGCCAGGTTGTTCTAATAACATTGTGAAATGTGCAAAATGAAGTGAATTTTTACTAAGTACAGTCAGACATCAAATGAGTAGAAGTACAGTAATATAATTCTTTTTAGGTACCATCTTACAGAAAAGACACTTCATCACCTAGCACTGATTTATGCAGCTTTGGGTTCATTTGGGCTAAAACCAGAAGAACTGGATGTAAAGGTATTCTTTTCCTATATGTTTGCTCATAAGTATTTTTCATAAACCAAAATTATATTCAAACTCAAGGGCCCAGTGAGAAGAAACATTGATTGATTAAACTTAAAAATGCTTAAAATCCATATAAAGAACAGTTTTCAAATTAAGAAATTTTTTTCCACTTAAACTGAATGAATTTAAATTCATATTTTGTCTCTTAATTATTGCTTAGATTTTTTTGAAACATGGAAGTATATGAATAAATATTCCTTGATCAAAAATGTTCACTTATAAAAGATACACTAAGTTTGTATCCTCTGTAAAATGGAAATCTTATGACATATGTCTAGAGTAATGTCTTGGTTGTCTCTGCTCAGTCTCCTCTCTGGGCTCCTTTTTTCAAGGGCCCCTCTGAAATTTAGACATTCCCCCAAAGTCAGGGTTCATTCCTCTTCTGTTATCACTTTATGTTCTTTCCTCAGTAAACTCAGACAGTCCCACAAATTTAGCTTTCGTTTCTGAGTATAATCCTTAAAATTTCCCTGACTTTTCTTAAGGTCTGCACCTATATCCTAGCATTCTACTGGAAATAGCCATATGAATATTCCACAGCTACCTCAAACTCTGTATGTGAAACTCTGCATGCCCAAAACATTCTCATCTTCCCCCAAACTGAGTTTATAACATTATTATTGTCACCAAATCAGTAGCTAAATCCTTGTTTTAACTCTGCAGTGTCTAGACTATGTCTCTCCTTTCTACTCCCACTATTTCCCTAAATTCAGGCCTTCACCTCTCACTTGGAGTTTTAAAGTAGCTTCCTAACGAATCTCCTCATTTTTACTCTTTTTGCAGTCCAGTGCATCCTATATATTGACACCTGTTGCATTTCTGAACTACAGCTGTGAATATTTCACTCCCTGGACTGTAAGCTCCTGAAAGAAGGGGAGCGTGTTTATTCATCTTGGTGTTCCTGGCACTAAGCACAGTACCAAATACATAGCAGGCTCTTGATAAATATATGTTGTTGAGTTGAATTTTCTTGCCCGAAAGACCTTCCATGGCTTCCTACTTCATTCAAAATAGAGTTCAACTCAGCTAGATTCACACTCCTGCACCATTTGGACCCTAGTAATCCTTCCTTTAACATCATTCTACTCACCATTTCCTGAATATGCCCCCACACTGTCACCTCTCAGCCATTGTGCAAACATGTCATTCTGGCCTGTCTTCCCCCAGGAAGATTATTCCCCATCCCCTTACTGCCAGACTTCATAGTTCTGTCTTTTTCTACCCACCTCGAACACTACCTCTTTTAAGAAATTTGCCTCAATTAAAGATAAACAAACACATGGATAAAGAGAACAGATTAGTGGTTACCAGAGGCGAAAGGGGTTGGGAGTGGGTGAAAGGGGTAAAGGGGCACATATGTATGGTGGCAGATAAAAATTAGTCTATTGTTGGTGAGCACGAGGCAGTCTATACAGAAACTGATAAATAAGAATGTACACCTGAAATTACACAGTGTTATAAACCATTATGACTTCAATAAAATAATTGAAAAAAAAAAAGAATTTGCCCCAAATATACCCTCAGGATAAATCTCTCCTTCTCCCGTTCTCCCAATGACACTTTATACCTCTATTATAGAATGAGGTTATTTATTCATATATCCTCCACTCTGGAAGGTAAAAATTAGGCCTTTTTTCTTTGTCAAGCATACAGCAGCTGGCACAGTGCTTCGTACATGGTAAAAATGTTCAACGAACATCTCCTAAATAGAATTTTAAACCAAAGCACAACCAGTTTAAAAATCAACAAATGATCAGTTTGAAATAAAATCCAGATAATTTTGATCCTGTGATGCCTATTAAACATAGAAATGAAATTCTTGGAAAAGTTATCTAAATAAACGAATGGCACTGTAAACTTGTCTCATTTATCCATTCAAGTGAGGTTTCACCACTTAATCAGCCTCTTTCTTCCCAGCTCACGGGAGCGGTTATATGCAAAATACACTTTAGAGAATCATTTTATTCCTCTATGCAAGGGGTATGTGATACCAGTGAGCGATTCTGTATTCGTGTACAGCGACATGGCTCGTAGAGGCCATGTGCCAAGGAAGGCATTTGGGGATGAAGTAGGAAGTACTGTCCGAGCACACGATCCATTCCAGACAAAAGTCTCTCCCTCCTGGATCAAACTATTCCAAAAGCTTTGCAAGTTTTACACAGTAATTTACAAAGTAGATCAGTTTTTCCATGGAATTTGAGAAACAACTATGATCAATTTACTCTGTTATCAATATGTCACTAGTCATCAAGCCTCCCAGTCTCCTGACTTGATGACATTATCACATTAGAAGGGGGTTCCAGAGACTCATATTATTTTAGAATATATTGTTGCTTTATCTTATGTTATTTAGTAATATGGATTTTGGCCTTTTAGAGTGCATTGGTATGGATTATTTTTTTTATTTTCAGGCCTCTGAAGAGCCTAACCATAAACGAAGTATTATGAATTTTAAGTACATTTTCTTAAACTAAAAGAAAATACTGCTCATAGTATTATGCTATATTTCATTCTAATTCCAAAAAAGAGGTCTATAAATTTCTTATAAAGTCTCTGCAGAAAAATGCATAAATACACATATATGCAAAATTTTAAAAACAATGTCAGGGGGGTTCCTGAATCTCCCAAAGTCTAGCAATGAGCTCCAGAATCCTTGCTCTAATAAATTAAGGTAATATTCATTACCACCATCATAAAATTATGCCTTTTAAACTAAAATTTATATTTAAATAAAAGTATCAAGTCTTCTTAAAACACCCAAAACTTGGCAATAAAATAAATTTGGAATCACACAGTATATTTCTGTGCACTCTATACATATTTAATGTAATTTAAAGGAAGTCCTTCTTTAGAATACATATACTCCCCATGTATGTACTAACAGTTTTGTATTTGTAGTTTTGTGAAAGAAAAAATTGTCGTAATTATTGTGCGAGGTTTGTACAGTCCTTGTTTCTTAAATTTCCACTGCAGGACAGGATATTTATATTTATAAGATAGGTTTGTGTGGGGTAGTATTTCTCTGTCCACATTAAACTGCTAACCCATGAGCTATCTTTCCTTCAATCGAAACTAAAAGAAGGAGATAAGGATAGAAATGAAAGGGAAAGAAAAAGACTGGCATTTCAGACGAGAGAAGGGCATGGAGGGAAACACAAGTGACAGACAGGAAGTAGGGGATATTAAGAAATTCTATTTTAGAGTTAAGTTTAATACACACACACACACACACACATTTTTGGCAGGAGTATCTTAGTATAAATTAGCCAGGATTGGATGAACAATTCCAGTGGGGATGGCTACTTTAAATCAAACCTTATTTTTCTCTTTTTGATATAGCATCAAATTCATCTGTAAATAGCCTTTATTTTAACTTTTGTTTTTGAAAAATCTTGTATTATATTTTTAAAATTCTTATTTTTAGTTGAGAACTGTTAGGTTTACCTAGAAAAGGCAAAATATTAAATATTACTAGTGATATCCAAATTGCTTTTTCTTCTAATACAGAAGAAATACAGCACCAAATATATTAAAAAGAGTTTGTTAATAAATGCCAAATGGAAGTGAAGAAAAACAATTTAGTTCCAGGAATTCGAAACTACAAGGATATCATTTTTAAGAAAGGAAAGAAAGTTGCTTATCCTCACAAATAAAATGTCCTGGATTTCACATAGATAGCTTAATAAATTATGTCTAAAATAGTGTTCAAAGATTAGAATCTGCTGTTTTTTATTTTTCTTCTAATTAAAAACTATTTTTGAATGATATATTTTGCTGCCTAATATTTCATATAATCTAACATAAGAAATATATATTTTAGCTTATAATTGCCCCAGGAGTGGAAGAAACTGCATTGATAATTCGACAAATTGCTGACCACAATTTAATGACCTCGAAGAGAGATCCTTATGAATGGTTGGATAAATCCTGGCTTGAAGTTTCACCATCTAAGGTTTATTTCCTAAATAAATAAATTAGATATTTGCAAAGCAAATATAAATATATGTATTTGAATTCTCTTTCTGGTAGCATATTTTTGTCCTTTAATGCTTGCATGAGCATATATAACAATAACTGTATTGCACAACAACATTTACTTGGATCATTTTCCAGAATCACTTGTATTTTTCAATGTCACAAAATTTTAATGGGATATTTTATAATGAACTTTCAAATCTAACTTATTAGAGGGTGATCTAATAGCTTTAATGCCTAATATTTTTAAAAACATAACTATTTTTCTAATTCCTAAGTTTATTTTTCTTTTCTTTCTTTCTTTTTTTTTTTTTGGTGAGGAAGATTGTCCCTGAGCTAACATCTGTTGCCAGTCTTTCTCTTTTTGCTTGAGGAAGATTGTCCCTCAGCTAAATCTGTGTCAATCTTCCTCTATTTTGTATGTGGGATGCTGCCACAGCATGGCTTGATGAGTGGTGTGTAGGTCTGTGCCCATGATCCAAACCTGCGAACCCCGGGGCGCCAAAGTGGAGTGCACAAACTTAACCACTACACCAGTGGCCCCTTTAATTCCTAAATTTAGATGTTTAAGAATAGTAAATATATTAAGAGTATACCAAAATTCTATCATTCCATGATTTGTCAGTAATTCAATTATATAATTAAACTGAAAGTAGAGTTGTGAAATACTTATAAGATTAGTTAATTTTTAAAATTCCTTTTGTTTAAGCATAAATATTTCCAAGTTCTCATACCAACCCACTGTTTCTGTTACCTTTACTTTAAAATATATTCAAATCATGAAGCCATAAAAGAATAACAAAGCTCTTGATGTACTCACATGGAATGACCTTCAAGATATATTGTTAAGTGAAAAGTGAAAGTTGCAGCATAGGGCCCGACCCTGTGGCCAACTGGTAAAGTTTGGGCACTCAGCTTTGGTGGCCTGGGGTTTCGCCGGTTCAAATCCAGGGTGCGGACGTGGCACCGCTCATTAGGCCATGCTGAGCCGGCATCCCACATGCCACAACTAGAAGGACCCACAACTAAAATATATACAACTATGTACTGTATGTATGTATGTATGTATGTATGTTACAACTATGTAACCCATTGGTGGCTCAGCTCATGTTAAATAAAGGACCTTCACTGGACTGGATATTATTAGCAACTCTTGGTCAACTTCAGGAACTCCTACCTGAAGTTCCAGAAAAAGTGTTAAAGGTCAGTTTGACATCTATATTCTTATATGAGTTTATTTCCTTTCCATTTGAGTATCTGTTTTTACATAAAGGTTTTCAAAATGAAGGTATCCAAGTTTAATTGTTTTGGTCTTCACGTAGCAAAAAAATAATTTTCTTGAACTAATTTCCTTCAGATTTGGGGAGAAAAAGCAGAAAAAAAAAGAAAGTTGCAACATAGAGCATGCAGGATACTACCATTTGTGTAAAACAAAGGGAGAATAACATGTATTTGTTTGTGAATGAATAAAATATTTCTGGAAAGATACCAAGAAATGATAACATTAATTATCTTCAAAGAGAAGAACTGAGATAACAGGATGGGAATGAGACTTTTCACTTTTTTTTGTATACTTTTTAGTACCTTTTTAATTTTGAACCACATGACTATTTTACCTATTCAAAAAATAAAATTATAAAACAAATAAATAAAATACTCATATACATTAAATCACAGAAATTTTATCTGCCTAAATAGAACATAGGAGTATCTGAAAGTATGGGTATAATTAACTATGACGTGTGTATATGTGTGCAGTTTCTTTCCTGTCAAGTCGTGTCCAATCTATTCATGTCTGTCATTTGACAAAATCAGAGAGAGTGCAAAAAGCCAGTGTAACCAAGAAAAAAAGGAAGTATTGCAATAGTAAAGATAGCTGCTATATTTCTAGACTTTTGTGACATCTCTCTGAAAACGTATTTTTAGACTGTCAAGGTCAATTCTGGTTGATTGAAGTCTTCCTATACTCATCACAAGGCCTTCTTGAAATTATAACATCTGTTAGATATCATAAACATGGTTCATTTTAATCAAATATTGATACTATGTGGTCTACAAACAGAGAGCTAAAGAAATCTCAAAGCATGTAACTAACACTCTTAAAATATTTCTCTTTAGAACATCTATCATCAGATAAAGCAATTGTCATTTGAAGGAGATGAGCTGTACCAAAACTTTTTGGATGAGTGATTGGATTGAATGAACTTTAAGATCCTTCCCAATTCTGAGAGTGTATGAATTTTCACTGCTAAGGAAATTTCTTTCCCTCCTGGCCATACCTTTTTCCTAGACATCTCAAATTGAGTGTAGGTGCAATGACAAAAATTTTAATCTGCTAGAGTGAGTAGAGTAAAATGAGTCACTTCCAAAAGACCACTGGCTGATTATTCCTTAAACTCTTTTGTAGGAAGAAATGTACTTACTTGATTTTCCATGTATTAACCCATTGGTGGCTCAGCTCATGTTAAATAAAGGACCTTCATTGG